>NW_027309947.1:0-17500 GCF_047496795.1 Chiloscyllium punctatum
TCGGGAGTGGGTAATTTGCGCGCCTGCTGCCTTCCTTGGATGTGGTAGCCGTTTCTCAGGCTCCCTCTCCGGAATCGAACCCTGATTCCCCGTTACCCGTGGTCACCATGGTAGGCACAGAAAGTACCATCGAAAGTTGATAGGGCAGACATTCGAATGTGTCATCACCGTCACGAGGACGTTCGATCTGCCCGAGGTTATCTAGAGTCACCAAAGCTGCCGGGCGAGCCCGGATTGGTTTTGGTCTGATAAATGCACGCATCCCCGCATGGGTCAGCGCTCGTTTGCATGTATTAGCTCTAGAATTACCACAGTTATCCAAGTAACGGTTGGAGCGATCAAAGGAACCATAACTGATTTAATGAGCCATTCGCAGTTTCACTGTACCGTCCGTGAGTACTTAGACATGCATGGCTTAATCTTTGAGACAAGCATATGCTACTGGCAGGATCAACCAGGTAGCTGAACCCAAAGGACTGTCCACCGGCCGACAGGCGCCCGTGCCTCCCCCCTCGGAGGTCAACCTGGCGCCGGGTTCAACTATTAGATAACTCAGCCTCTCGTCTGACCGCGAAAGCGAGACACCCCGGTACCGACGGGTCAGACGGAGCTTCACCCTCGCCGATGAAAGGGTGTGAGAGCACACGCCAGCCGAAACCAGCCGTGTGCGCGCGAGCTCAGAGGAGAGAGTGGGAGCTCCACCTCCCTGGCTCCTCTCCCCGCCTCGCAACCACAGTGCTGAGAGAAATGGAATTCCGACACGCAAGGGAAAACGGAGAGACGGCAAGTGCCCCCCACATAAAGCCTCGCTCCAGGAGCGAGGGCAGTGCGCGGGCAAGCACGTTACCGGGACTCGCAACCCAAACGCTCGATTTCACACCACTGCCTCGGCAAAGCTGCGGCTTCTCGGCTTCACCTCGCAACGGGGGTGAACGCACAATTCGGAGGCAGGGGGGTGCCAACTCTCCCCACCCTGCCGTGCTCTCCTCTTAATTTCTTTTCGTGGTGGACGCGTCCGGGGTGAACGGGGAAGAACCACTCGGCCTGGAGCACCAGCCCCTTATCAGGAAAGCTGGCCCGCCAAGGGACCTCCCACACCGGACGGTCCGCGCCAGATCGATCGAGGTGTGGACCGCAGCGAGGTCGCCCCTCGCACCACGCTCGCAGGTCCGGGTTGGAATCCTGGGTGACGAGCACCGCAGGGCGGCAGAGCCATCGCACTTAGCCGGGTGGCAGAGGAGGACCAGACTATTCACATATAGCGGCCCAACGACTCCCAGAGCCGGTCGTGCGGCGCGCGAGGTCTGCTCTCTTCACAAGAGGCTTTATTAGGGAGTGCTAAGGCAAGGTTCTGTGCCCTCCACCCTCATCGCAACACCCATGGGAGCCTCCGGTCGTCAATAGACCGCCGCACCGGCCTCTGACTGACTCTCAGAATGGACGGAAAGAGCCGGGTAAGCCTTTCAAAAGATTCGACCACGTGCCGAAAACTTTAGACTTCCGTGAGCTCTCCGGCTTGCACCGAGACCCGAAGTCGACGTGCTAAGCACCACGGGACCCCTTTCGCCTGCAGGTCCCGAGCCGCCTTTATTTGCTGTTACGAGCATCGTGTGCCCCATACCTGCGTGACAAGCACCGCAGGGCGGCAGAGCCATCGCACTTAGCCGGGTGGCAGAGGAGGACCAGACTATTCACAGATAGCGGCCCAACGACTCCCAGAGCCGGTCGTGCGGCGCGCGAGGTCTGCTCTCTTCACAAGAGGCTTTATTAGGGAGTGCTAAGGCAAGGTTCTGTGCCCTCCACCCTCATCGCAACACCCATGGGAGCCTCCGGTCGTCAATAGACCGCCGCACCGGCCTCTGACTGACTCTCAGAATGGACGGAAAGAGCCGGGTAAGCCTTTCAAAAGATTCGACCACGTGCCGAAAACTTTAGACTTCCGTGAGCTCTCCGGCTTGCACCGAGACCCGAAGTCGACGTGCTAAGCACCACGGGACCCCTTTCGCCTGCAGGTCCCGAGCCGCCTTTATTTGCTGTTACGAGCATCGTGTGCCCCATACCTGCGTGACGAGCACCGCAGGGCGGCAGAGCCATCGCACTTGGCCGGGTGGCAGAGGAGGACCCGACTATTCACAGATAGCGGCCCAACGACTCCCAGAGCCGGTCGTGCGGTGCGCGAGGTCTGCTCTCTTCACAAGAGGCTTTATTAGGGAGTGCTAAGGCAAGGTTCTGTGCCCTCCACCCTCATCGCAACACCCATGGGAGCCTCCGGTCGTCAATAGACCGCCGCACCGGCCTCTGACTGACTCTCAGAATGGACGGAAAGAGCCGGGTAAGCCTTTCAAAAGATTCGACCACGTGCCGAAAACTTTAGACTTCCGTGAGCTCTCCGGCTTGCACCGAGACCCGAAGTCGACGTGCGAAGCACCACGGGACCCCTTTCGCCTGCAGGTCCCGAGCCGCCTTTATTTGCTGTTACGAGCATCGTGTGCCCCATACCTGCGTGACGAGCACCGCAGGGCGGCAGAGCCATCGCACTTGGCCGGGTGGCAGAGGAGGACCAGACTATTCACAGATAGCGGCCCAACGACTCCCAGAGCCGGTCGTGCGGCGCGCGAGGTCTGCTCTCTTCACAAGAGGCTTTATTAGGGAGTGCTAAGGCAAGGTTCTGTGCCCTCCACCCTCATCGCAACACCCATGGGAGCCTCCGGTCGTCAATAGACCGCCGCACCGGCCTCTGACTGACTCTCAGAATGGACGGAAAGAGCCGGGTAAGCCTTTCAAAAGATTCGACCACGTGCCGAAAACTTTAGACTTCCGTGAGCTCTCCGGCTTGCACCGAGACCCGAAGTCGACGTGCTAAGCACCACGGGACCCCTTTCGCCTGCAGGTCCCGAGCCGCCTTTATTTGCTGTTACGAGCATCGTGTGCCCCATACCTGCGTGACGAGCACCGCAGGGCGGCAGAGCCATCGCACTTGGCCGGGTGGCAGAGGAGGACCAGACTATTCACAGATAGCGGCCCAACGACTCCCAGAGCCGGTCGTGCGGCGCGCGAGGTCTGCTCTCTTCACAAGAGGCTTTATTAGGGAGTGCTAAGGCAAGGTTCTGTGCCCTCCACCCTCATCGCAACACCCATGGGAGCCTCCGGTCGTCAATAGACCGCCGCACCGGCCTCTGACTGACTCTCAGAATGGACGGAAAGAGCCGGGTAAGCCTTTCAAAAGATTCGACCACGTGCCGAAAACTTTAGACTTCCGTGAGCTCTCCGGCTTGCACCGAGACCCGAAGTCGACGTGCTAAGCACCACGGGACCCCTTTCGCCTGCAGGTCCCGAGCCGCCTTTATTTGCTGTTACGAGCATCGTGTGCCCCATACCTGCGTGACGAGCACCGCAGGGCGGCAGAGCCATCGCACTTGGCCGGGTGGCAGAGGAGGACCAGACTATTCACAGATAGCGGCCCAACGACTCCCAGAGCCGGTCGTGCGGCGCGCGAGGTCTGCTCTCATCACAAGAGGCTTTAGGGAGTGCTCAGGCAAGGGTCAGCCCGCAGCCTTCCTGGCAACACCCAGGGGAACCAGGCCACTCGCGTCTCTCGCCTTCATTTTCGACACGAGCGCCTGCGGAGGGCCACCACCCCCTCCGATTGTCAAGAGACCTCCGCACCGGCCTCTGACTTACTCTCAGAATGGACGGAAAGAGCCGGGTAAGCCTTTGAAAAGATTCGACCACGTGCCGAAAACTTTAGACTTCCGTGAGCTCTCCGGCTTGCACCGAGACCCGAAGTCGACGTGCTTAGCACCACGGGACCCCTTTCGCCTGCAGGTCCCGAGCCGCCTTTTATTTTTGTTACGAGTATCGTGTTCCCCAAACCTGGGTGACGAGCACCGCAGGGCGGCAGAGCCATCGCGCTTGTCCGGGTGGCAGAGGAGGACCAGACTATTCACAAATAGCGGCCCAACGACTCCCAGAGCCGGTCGTGCGGCAGGCGAGGTCTGCTCTCATCACAAGAGGCTTTAGGGAGTGCTCAGGCAACGGTCAGCCCGCAGCCTTCTTGGCAACACCCAAGGGAACCAGGCCACTCGCGTCTCTCGCCTTCATTTTGGACACGAGCGCCTGTGGAGGGACGGCCGGAGTCAACGTGGGGTTTGCCCGCCCTCCAATAGTGTCAAAAGACCGCCGCACAAGTCTCTGACTGACTCTTAGAACAGACAGAAAGAGTTTGTCAAATCTGTCAAAAAATTGACAAAGTGTCAAAAATTCGACTTCCAAGAGCTCTCCGGCATGCACTCATACCTGTCATTAAAGTGCTATGCCCGTGGAACCGTTTTTCGGATGCCTTTCAGAACGGTCCCGCGCCGCCATTTTGTTCTAAAAATCGTGTTCCCATATATCTCCGGGTACCCCGCCAACCTCACTGCGGAAAAACTACAAGTGGCACTGAATGGGTCTGAATTCCAAATTTGACTGCATCGGTCTGGAACTCGGTCCGGTCAAAACCGTTTGGATTTTTCTCGGTCCGGACTTCCGCGACAGACAAAGTTAAAGTTTTCGGGCTGCAGGCACAAAACGACAGCTGGCCATTTGCCGGGCTCAATTCACCCAATTCCTCCGGCACTTCGGAGCACATGTTCGGTGTAAGTTTGCGAATCTTTCCCGATGCTGCAGCATTTTCCTCCGCTGACACTTAGAATATTTTTCACACTTTGCTGAAAATTTTTCTAAGTGTTTTTTTCCAAGTTTTCCTGGTTACTGATTTCTTCTTTTTAAACATTTTTCTAAGTTTTTCTGGTTACTGATTTCTTCTTTTTAAACATTTTTCGCAGTTTGTCTGGTTACTGATTTCTTCTTTTTAAACATTTTTCGCCGTTTTTCTGGTTACTGATTTCTTCTTTTTAAACATTTTTCGCCGTTTTTCTGGTTACTCATTTCTTCTTTTTAAACATTTTTCTAAGTTTTTCTGGTTACTGATTTCTTCTTTTTAAACATTTTTCTAAGTTTTTCTGGTTACTCATTTCTTCTTTTTAAACATTTTTCTAAGTTTTTCTGGTTACTCACTTCTTCTTTTTAAACATTTTTCTAAGTTTTTCTGGTTACTGATTTCTTCTTTTTAAACATTTTTCGCCGTTTTTCTGGTTACTGATTTCTTCTTTTTAAACATTTTTCTAAGTTTTTCTGGTTACTCATTTCTTCTTTTTAAACATTTTTCGCCGTTTTTCTGGTTACTGATTTCTTCTTTTTAAACATTTTTCTAAGTTTTTCTGGTTACTGATTTCTTCTTTTTAAACATTTTTCTAAGTTTTCCTGGTTACTCATTTCTTCTTTTTAAACATTTTTCTAAGTTTTCCTGGTTACTCATTTCTTCTTTTTAAACATTTTTCTAAGTTTTCCTGGTTACTGATTTCTTCTTTTTAAACATTTTTCGCAGTTTTTCTGGTTACTGATTTCTTCTTTTTAAACATTTTTCTAAGTTTTTCTGGTTACTGATTTCTTCTTTTTAAACATTTTTCTAAGTTTTTCTGGTTACTCACTTCTTCTTTTTAAACATTTTTCTAAGTTTTTCTGGTTACTCACTTCTTCTTTTGAAACATTTTTCTAAGTTTTTCTGGTTACTGATTTCTTCTTTTTAAACATTTTTCGCAGTTTGTCTGGTTACTGATTTCTTCTTTTTAAACATTTTTCGCCGTTTTTCTGGTTACTGATTTCTTCTTTTTAAACATTTTTCTAAGTTTTTCTGGTTACTCACTTCTTCTTTTTAAACATTTTTCTAAGTTTTTCTGGTTACTGATTTCTTCTTTTTAAACATTTTTCGCAGTTTTTCTGGTTACTGATTTCTTCTTTTTAAACATTTTTCTAAGTTTTTCTGGTTACTGATTTCTTCTTTTTAAACATTTTTCTAAGTTTTTCTGGTTACTCACTTCTTCTTTTTAAACATTTTTCTAAGTTTTCCTGGTTACTGATTTCTTCTTTTTAAACATTTTTCGCAGTTTTTCTGGTTACTGATTTCTTCTTTTTAAACATTTTTCTAAGTTTTTCTGGTTACTGATTTCTTCTTTTTAAACATTTTTCTAAGTTTTTCTGGTTACTCACTTCTTCTTTTTAAACATTTTTCTAAGTTTTCCTGGTTACTGATTTCTTCTTTTTAAACATTTTTCGCAGTTTGTCTGGTTACTGATTTCTTCTTTTTAAACATTTTTCGCAGTTTTTCTGGTTACTGATTTCTTCTTTTTAAACATTTTTCTAAGTTTTTCTGGTTACTGATTTCTTCTTTTTAAACATTTTTCTAAGTTTTTCTGGTTACTGATTTCTTCTTTTTAAACATTTTTCTAAGTTTTTCTGGTTACTCACTTCTTCTTTTTAAACATTTTTCTAAGTTTTTCTGGTTACTCACTTCTTCTTTTGAAACATTTTTCTAAGTTTTTCTGGTTACTGATTTCTTCTTTTTAAACATTTTTCGCAGTTTGTCTGGTTACTGATTTCTTCTTTTTAAACATTTTTCGCCGTTTTTCTGGTTACTGATTTCTTCTTTTTAAACATTTTTCTAAGTTTTTCTGGTTACTCACTTCTTCTTTTTAAACATTTTTCTAAGTTTTTCTGGTTACTGATTTCTTCTTTTTAAACATTTTTCGCAGTTTTTCTGGTTACTGATTTCTTCTTTTTAAACATTTTTCTAAGTTTTTCTGGTTACTGATTTCTTCTTTTTAAACATTTTTCTAAGTTTTTCTGGTTACTCACTTCTTCTTTTTAAACATTTTTCTAAGTTTTCCTGGTTACTGATTTCTTCTTTTTAAACATTTTTCGCAGTTTGTCTGGTTACTGATTTCTTCTTTTTAAACATTTTTCGCAGTTTTTCTGGTTACTGATTTCTTCTTTTTAAACATTTTTCTAAGTTTTTCTGGTTACTGATTTCTTCTTTTTAAACATTTTTCTAAGTTTTTCTGGTTACTCACTTCTTCTTTTTAAACATTTTTCTAAGTTTTTCTGGTTACTCACTTCTTCTTTTGAAACATTTTTCTAAGTTTTTCTGGTTACTGATTTCTTCTTTTTAAACATTTTTCGCAGTTTGTCTGGTTACTGATTTCTTCTTTTTAAACATTTTTCGCCGTTTTTCTGGTTACTGATTTCTTCTTTTTAAACATTTTTCTAAGTTTTTCTGGTTACTCACTTCTTCTTTTTAAACATTTTTCTAAGTTTTTCTGGTTACTGATTTCTTCTTTTTAAACATTTTTCGCAGTTTTTCTGGTTACTGATTTCTTCTTTTTAAACATTTTTCTAAGTTTTTCTGGTTACTGATTTCTTCTTTTTAAACATTTTTCTAAGTTTTTCTGGTTACTGACTTCTTCTTTTTAAACATTTTTCTAAGTTTTCCTGGTTACTGATTTCTTCTTTTTAAACATTTTTCGCAGTTTGTCTGGTTACTGATTTCTTCTTTTTAAACATTTTTCGCAGTTTTTCTGGTTACTGATTTCTTCTTTTTAAACATTTTTCTAAGTTTTTCTGGTTACTGATTTCTTCTTTTTAAACATTTTTCTAAGTTTTTCTGGTTACTCACTTCTTCTTTTTAAACATTTTTCTAAGTTTTTCTGGTTACTCACTTCTTCTTTTGAAACATTTTTCTAAGTTTTTCTGGTTACTGATTTCTTCTTTTTAAACATTTTTCTAAGTTTTTCTGGTTACTGATTTCTTCTTTTTAAACATTTTTCGCAGTTTGTCTGGTTACTGATTTCTTCTTTTTAAACATTTTTCGCCGTTTTTCTGGTTACTGATTTCTTCTTTTTAAACATTTTTCTAAGTTTTTCTGGTTACTCACTTCTTCTTTTTAAACATTTTTCTAAGTTTTTCTGGTTACTGATTTCTTCTTTTTAAACATTTTTCGCAGTTTTTCTGGTTACTGATTTCTTCTTTTTAAACATTTTTCTAAGTTTTTCTGGTTACTGATTTCTTCTTTTTAAACATTTTTCTAAGTTTTTCTGGTTACTCACTTCTTCTTTTTAAACATTTTTCTAAGTTTTCCTGGTTACTGATTTCTTCTTTTTAAACATTTTTCGCAGTTTGTCTGGTTACTGATTTCTTCTTTTTAAACATTTTTCGCAGTTTTTCTGGTTACTGATTTCTTCTTTTTAAACATTTTTCTAAGTTTTTCTGGTTACTCACTTCTTCTTTTATAACATTTTTCTAAGTTTTCCTGGTTACTGATTTCTTCTTTTTAAACATTTTTCTAAGTTTTCCTGGTTACTGATTTCTTCTTTTTAAACATTTTTCTAAGTTTTTCTGGTTACTCATTTCTTCTTTTTAAACATTTTTCGCAGTTTTTCTGGTTACTGATTTCTTCTTTTTAAACATTTTCCTAAGTTTTCCTGGTTACTGATTTCTTCTTTTTAAACATTTTTCTAAGTTTTCCTGGTTACTCATTTCTTCTTTTTGATCATTTTTCTAAGTTTTCCTGGTTACTGATTTCTTCGTTTTGAACATTTTTCTAAGTTTTCCTGGTTACTCACTTCTTCTTTTCAAACATTTTTCTTCGTTTTTCTGTTTACTCATTTAGCACTTTCAGGCACTTTCCGATCATTTCCTCGTTCCCGATTTCACCCTTTAAAACGCTTTCGGGCATTTCCCTAAGTTTTGCGGTTCACTCGTTTGGGACTCACTGACACCTTCTCTAGCTTCCCTGCTCACTTTTTTCGTACTGTTGAGAAAATTCGAACCCTTTCCTTAACTATGCCGGTTACTGACTTCACCGCTTCAGACCCTTGTCCCCGTAATGAAAGATACCATTTCCCACCGTGGGAAATGCACGAAAATCGGACTGAACACGGGGGAGGCTCCCCCCTCGAAGGCGAGACCGTCGGCAGAACCGCCGGGTCAAACCCGGCTGAGCTACCCGGCTTACAAGTCTCAAAGTCGGTATGAGCAGTCACGTCCACCCCCATTCCCTTTTGGACCACTTCCCACGGTTCCAAATGCATGAAAATCGGCCTGTACACGGGGGAGGCACCCGCCTCGAAGACGAGACCGTCGGCAGAACCGCCGGGTCAAACCCGGCTGAGCTACCCGGCTCGGAAGCGCCAAAGTCGGGTTGAGCAGTCACATTCACTCCCATCCCCTTTTGGGCAACTTCCCACGGTTGGAAATGCATGGAAATCGGACTGAACACGGGGGAGGCTCCCCCCTCGAAGGCGAGACCGTCGGCAGAACCGCCGGATCAAACCCGGCTGAGCTACCCGGCTTACAAGTCTCAAAGTCGGTATGAGCAGACACGTCCACCCCCATTCCCTTTTGGACCACTTCCCACGGTTCGAAATGCATGAAAATCGGCCTGTATACGGGGGAGGCACCCGCCTCGAAGACGAGACCGTCGGCAGAACCGCCGGGTCAAACCCGGCTGAGCTACCCGGCTCGGAAGCGCCAAAGTCGGGTTGAGCAGTCACATTCACTCCCATCCCCTTTTGGGCAACTTCCCACGGTTGGAAATGCATGGAAATCGGACTGAACACGGGGGAGGCTCCCCCCTCGAAGGCGAGACCGTCGGCAGAACCGCCGGATCAAACCCGGCTGAGCTACCCGGCTTACAAGTCTCAAAGTCGGTATGAGCAGACACGTCCACCCCCATTCCCTTTTGGACCACTTCCCACGGTTCGAAATGCATGAAAATCGGCCTGTATACGGGGGAGGCACCCGCCTCGAAGACGAGACCGTCGGCAGAACCGCCGGGTCAAACCCGGCCGGGCTACCCGGGTTAGAAGCCCTAGAGTCGGGTTGAGCAGTCACAATCACTCCCATCCCCTTTTGAACCTGTTCCCACCGTTGGAAATGCACGAAAATCGGCCTGTACACGGGGGAGGCTCCCCCCTCGAAGGCGAGACCGTCGGCAGAACCGCCGGGTCAAACCCGGCTGAGCTACCCGGCTTACAAGTCTCGAAGTCGGGTTGAGCAGTCACATTCACTCCCATCGACTTTTGGGCAACTTCCCACCGTTGCAAATGCATGAAAATCGGCCTGTACACGGGGGAGGCACCCGCCTCGAAGTCGAGACCGTCGGCAGAACCGCCGGGTCCAACCCGGCTGAGCTACCCGGCTTACAAGTCTCAAAGCCGGGTTGGGCAGTCACGTTCACCCCCATTCCCTTTTGGATCACTTCCCACGGTTCGAAATGCACGAAAACCGGCCTGTACACGGGGGAGGGTCCGCCCTCGAAGGCGAGACCGTCGGCAGAACCGCCGGGTCAAACCTGGCTGAGCTACCCGGCTTACAAGTCTCAAAGTCGGGTTGAGCAGTCACGTTCACTCCCATCGACTTTTAGACCACTTCCCACGGTTCGAAATGCACGAAAATCGGCCTGTACACGGGGGAGGCACCCGCCTCGAAGACGAGACCGTCGGCAGAACCGCCGGGTCAAACCCGGCCGAGCTACCCGGCTTAAAAGTCTCAAAGTCGGTATGAGCAGTCACATTCACCCCCATTCCCTTTTGGACCACTTCCCACGGTTGGAAATGCATGAAAATCGGCCTGGACACGGGGGAGGCTCCCCCCTCGATGACGAGACCGTCGGCAGAACCGCCGGAACAAACCCGGCTGAGCTACCCGGCTTACAAGTCTCAAAGTCGGTATGAGCAGACACGTCCACCCCCATTCCCTTTTGGACCACTTCCCACCGTTGGAAATGCACGAAAATCGGCCTGTACACGGGGGAGGCACCGGCCTCGAAGACGAGACCGTCGGCAGAACCGCCGGGTCAAACCCGGCTGAGCTACCCGGCTTACAAGTCTCAAAGTCGGGTTGAGCAGTCACATTCACTCCCATCGACTTTTGGGCAACTTCCCACGGTTCGAAATGCACAAGATTCGGCCTGAACACGGGGGACGCTCCCCCCTCGAAGGCGAGACCGTCGGCAGACCCGCCGGGTCAAACCCGGCTGAGCTACCCGGCTCGGAAGCGCCAAAGTCGGTATGAGCAGTCACGTTCACTCCCATCCCCTTTTGGACCGCTTCCCACGGTACGAAATGCATGAAAATCGGCCTGTACACGGGGGAGGCACCCGCCTCGAAGACGAGACCGTCGGCAGAACCGCCGGGTCAAACCCGGCTGAGCTACCCGGCTTACAAGTCTCAAAGTCGGGTTGAGCAGTCACATTCACTCCCATCGACTTTTGGGCAACTTCCCACGGTTCGAAATGCACAAAATTCGGCCTGAACACGGGGGACGCTCCCCCCTCGAAGGCGAGACCGTCGGCAGAACCGCCGGGTCAAACCCGGCTGAGCTACCCGGCTTAAAAGTCTCAAAGTCGGTATGAGCAGTCACATTCACCCCCATTCCCTTTTGGACCACTTCCCACGGTTGGAAATGCATGAAAATCGGCCTGGACACGGGGGAGGCTCCCCCCTCGATGACGAGACCGTCGGCAGAACCGCCGGAACAAACCCGGCTGAGCTACCCGGCTTACAAGTCTCAAAGTCGGTATGAGCAGACACGTCCACCCCCATTCCCTTTTGGACCACTTCCCACCGTTGGAAATGCACGAAAATCGGCCTGTACACGGGGGAGGCACCGGCCTCGAAGACGAGACCGTCGGCAGAACCGCCGGATCAAACCCGGCCGAGCTACCCGGGTTAGAAGCCTCAGAGTCGGGTTGAGCAGTCACGTCCACCCCCATTCCCTTTTGGACCACTTCCCACGGTTCGAAATGCACGAAAATCGGCCTGTACACGGGGGAGGGAGCCGCCTCGAAGACGAGACCGTCGGCAGAACCGCCGGTTCAAACCCGGCTGAGCTACCAGGCTCGGAAGCGCCAAAGTCGGGTTGAGCAGTCACATTCACTCCCATCCCCTTTTGGGCAACTTCCCACCGTTGCAAATGCATGAAAATCGGCCTGTACACGGGGGAGGGAGCCGCCTCGAAGACGAGACCGTCGGCAGAACCGCCGGATCAAACCCGGCTGAGCTACCAGGCTCGGAAGCGCCAAAGTCGGTATGAGCAGTCACATTCACTCCCATCCCCTTTTGGGCCACTTCCCACGGTTCGAAATGCACGAAAATCGGACTGAACACGGGGGAGGCTCCCCCCTCCAAAACGAGACCATCGGCAGAATCGACGGGTCAAACCCGGCCGAGCTACCCGGGTTAGAAGCCTCAAAGTCGGGTTGAGCAGTCACGTCCACCCCCATCCCCTTTTGGACCACTTCCCACGGTTCGAAATGCACGAAAATCGGCCTGTACACGGGGGAGGCACCCGCCTCGAAGACGAGACCGTCGGCAGACCCGCCGGATCAAACCCGGCCGAGCTACACGGCTTACAAGTCTCAATGTCGGTATGAGCAGTCACGTCCACCCCTATTCCCTTTTGGACCACTTCCCACGGTACGAAATGCATGAAAATCGGCCTGTACACGGGGGAGGCACCCGCCTCGAAGACGAGACCGTCGGCAGAACCGCCGGGTCAAACCCGGCTGAGCTACCCGGCTCGGAAGCGCCAAAGTCGGGTTGAGCAGTCACATTCACTCCCATCGACTTTTGGGCAACTTCCCACGGTTCGAAATGCACAAAATTCGGCCTGAACACGGGGGACGCTCCCCCCTCGAAGGCGAGACCGTCGGCAGAACCGCCGGGTCAAACCCGGCTGAGCTACCCGGGTCGGAAGCGCCAAGGTCGGTATGAGCAGTCACATTCACTCCCATCCCCTTTTGGACCGCTTCCCACGGTTTGAAATGCACGAAAATCGGCCTGTACACGGGGGAGGCTCCGCCCTCGAAGGCGAGACCGACGGCAGAACCGCCGGGTCAAACCCGGCCGGGCTACCCGGGTTAGAAGCCTCAGAGTCGGGTTGAGCAGTCACATTCACCCCCATCCCCTTTTGAACCTCTTCCCACCGTTGGAAATGCACGAAAATCGGCCTGTACACGGGGGAGGCGCCCCTCTCGAAGGCGAGACCGACGGCAGAACCGCCGGGTCAAACCCGGCCGAGCTACCCGGGTTAGAAGCCTCAGAGTCGGGTTGAGCAGTCACATTCACCCCCATTCCCTTTTGGACCACTTCCCACGGTACGAAATGCATGAAAATCGGCCTGTACACGGGGGAGGCACCCGCCTCGAAGACGAGACCGTCGGCAGAACCGCCGGGTCAAACCCGGCTGAGCTACCCGGGTCGGAAGCGCCAAGGTCGGTATGAGCAGTCACATTCACTCCCATCCCCTTTTGGACCGCTTCCCACGGTTTGAAATGCACGAAAATCGGCCTGTACACGGGGGAGGCTCCGCCCTCGAAGGCGAGACCGACGGCAGAACCGCCGGGTCAAACCCGGCCGGGCTACCCGGGTTAGAAGCCTCAGAGTCGGGTTGAGCAGTCACATTCACCCCCATCCCCTTTTGAACCTCTTCCCACCGTTGGAAATGCACGAAAATCGGCCTGTACACGGGGGAGGCCCCCCTCTCGAAGACGAGACCGTCGGCAGACCCGCCGGATCAAACCCGGCCGAGCTACACGGCTTACAAGTCTCGATGTCGGTATGAGCAGTCACGTCCACCCCCATTCCCTTTTGGACCACTTCCCACGGTACGAAATGCATGAAAATCGGCCTGTACACGGGGGAGGCACCCGCCTCGAAGACGAGACCGTCGGCAGAACCGCCGGGTCAAACCCGGCTGAGCTACCCGGCTCGGAAGCGCCAAAGTCGGGTTGAGCAGTCACATTCACTCCCATCCCCTTTTGGGCCACTTCCCACGGTTCGAAATGCATGAAAATCGGCCTGTACACGGGGGACGCTCCCCCCTCGAAGGCGAGGCCGTCGGCAGAACCGCCGGGTCAAACCCGGCTGAGCTACCCGGGTTAGATGCCTCAAAGTCGGGTTGAGCAGTCACATTCACCCCCATCCCCTTTCGGCCCCCTTCCCACGGTTGGAAATGCATGAAAATCGGCCTGTACACGGTGGGCGCTCCCCCCTCGAAGGTGAGACCTTCGGCAGAACCGCCGGGTCAAATCCTGCCGAGCTACCCGCGTTAGAGGTCTCAATGTCGGCTTCAGCAGTCACATTCAATCCCATTCCCGTTTGGACCTCTTCCCGCCGATGGAAATGCACAAAATTCGGCCTGAACACGCGGGACGCTCCCCCCTCGAAGGCGAGACCGTCGCCAGAACCGCCGGGTCAAATCCGGCTGAGCTACCCGCGTTACAGGTCTCAAAGTCGGGTTGAGCAGTCACGTTCACCCCCATCCCCTTTCGGACCCCTTCCCACGGTTGGAAATGCATGAAAATCGGCCTGTACACGGTGGGCGCTCCCCCCTCGAAGGTGAGACCTTCGGCAGAACCGCCGGGTCAAATCCGGCCGAGCTACCCGCGTTAGAGGTCTCAATGTCGGCTTCAGCAGTCACATTCAATCCCATTCCCGTTTGGACCTCTTCCCGCCGATGGAAATGCACAAAATTCGGCCTGAACACGCGGGAGGCTCCCCCCTCGAAGGTGAGACCTTCGGCAGAACCGCCGGGTCAAATCCGGCCGAGCTACCCGCGTTAGAGGTCTCAATGTCGGCTTCAGCAGTCACATTCAATCCCATTCCCGTTTGGACCTCTTCCCGCCGATGGAAATGCACAAAATTCGGCCTGAACACGCGGGACGCTCCCCCCTCGAAGGCGAGACCGTCGCCAGAACCGCCGGGTCAAATCCGGCCGAGCTACCCGCGTTAGAGGTCTCAATGTCGGCTTCAGCAGTCACATTCAATCCCATTCCCTTTTGGAACACTTCCCGCCGTTAACAATGCACGATATTCGGCCTGAACACGCGGGACGCTCCCCCCTCGAAGGTGAGACCTTCGGCAGAACCGCCGGGTCAAATCCTGCCGAGCTACCCGCGTTAGAGGTCTCAATGTCGGCTTCAGCAGTCACATTCAATCCCATTCCCGTTTGGACCTCTTCCCGCCGATGGAAATGCACAAAATTCGGCCTGAACACGCGGGGCGCTCCCCCCTCGAAGGCGAGACCGTCGCCAGAACCGCCGGGTCAAATCCGGCTGAGCTACCCGCGTTACAGGTCTCAAAGTCGGCTTCAGCAGTCACATTCAATCCCATTCCCTTTTGGAACACTTCCCGCCGTTAACAATGCACGATATTCGGACTGAACACGGGGGCCGGTCCGCCCTCGAAGTCAACACCGTCCGCAGAACCGCCGGGGCAAATCCGGCTGAGCTACCCCGCCCCCGAACACTCAAAGTCCCTCTGAAGCCTTGCATTCGCCTCCTTGGAAAATTGACGTCAAACATTACCAAAATCGGGGGCACGAGCACTAAAGCTAAGTCTCACCCTTTCCCTATCCCTAACCAGGAACCGAACGCCCACCCTCAGCCTCACACCAACGCCGGTGCCACTCCAGACAGACACACCCTTCAAAACCACACCCATCCGGCCATGCAACTCAAAAAGGGTCCAAATTCAGAAACACCCCCTTCAAAAGGCACTCCATCCTCGGCCACACCACCGGGACATGCTCCCCTCGGCGATAATTAAGCCCCCACCACTATTTGAAGCCAACCGCAGCCGCAACTCGAACGGAGAAATCAGTAACCAATTCAAAAATGCGCTTGGTTACTGATTTCTACTGAGCCGAAAAAATTCTAAGTGTCGGTGGTTACTGATTTATACCAACCCGAAAATATTCTAAGTGTCGGTGGTTACTGATTTATACCAACCCGAAAAAATTCTAAGTGTCAGTGGTTACTGATTTATACCAACTCGAAAAAATTCTAAGTGTCAGTGGTTACTGATTTATACCAACCCGAAAATATTCTAAGTGTCAGTGGTTACTGATTTGTACCGACCCGAAAATATTCTAAGTGTCAGTGGTTACTGATTTATACCAACCCGAAAAAATTCTAAGTGTCAGTGGTTACTGATTTATACCAAGTCGAAAAAATTCTAAGTGTCAGTGGTTACTGATTTATACCAACCCGAAAATATTCTAAGTGTCAGTGGTTACTGATTTATACCAACTCGAAAAAATTCTAAGTGTCAGTGGTTACTGATTTATACCGACCCGAAAAAATTCTAAGTGTCAGTGGTTACTGATTTATACCAACTCGAAAATATTCTAAGTGTCGGTGGTTACTGATTTATACCAACCCGAAAAAATTCTAAGTGTCAGTGGTTACTGATTTATACCAACTCGAAAAAATTCTAAGTGTCGGTGGTTACTGATTTATACCAACTCGAAAATATTCTAAGTGTCGGTGGTTACTGATTTATACCAACCCGAAAATATTCTAAGTGTCAGTGGTTACTGATTTATACCAACTCGAAAAAATTCTAAGTGTCAGTGGTTACTGATTTATACCAACTCGAAAATATTCTAAGTGTCGGTGGTTACTGATTTATACCAACCCGAAAATATTCTAAGTGTCAGTGGTTACTGATTTATACCAACTCGAAAAAATTCTAAGTGTCAGTGGTTACTGATTTATACCAACTCGAAAATATTCTAAGTGTCGGTGGTTACTGATTTATACCAACCCGAAAATATTCTAAGTGTCAGTGGTTACTGATTTGTACCGACCCGAAAAAATTCTAAGTGTCAGTGGTTACTGATTTATACCAACCCGAAAATATTCTAAGTGTCGGTGGTTACTGATTTATACCAACCCGAAAATATTCTAAGTGTCAGTGGTTACTGATTTATACCAACTCGAAAAAATTCTAAGTGTCAGTGGTTACTGATTTATACCAACTCGAAAATATTCTAAGTGTCAGTGGTTACTGATTTGTACCAACCCGAAAATATTCTAAGTGTCGGTGGTTACTGATTTATACCAACCCGAAAATATTCTAAGTGTCAGTGGTTACTGATTTATACCAACTCGAAAATATTCTAAGTGTCGGTGGTTACTGATTTATACCAACCCGAAAATATTCTAAGTGTCAGTGGTTACTGATTTATACCAAGTCGAAAATATTCTAAGTGTCAGTGGTTACTGATTTATACCAACTCGAAAAAATTCTAAGTGTCAGTGGTTACTGATTTATACCAACTCGAAAATATTCTAAGTGTCGGTGGTTACTGATTTATACCAACCCGAAAATATTCTAAGTGTCAGTGGTTACTGATTTATACCAACTCGAAAAAATTCTAAGTGTCAGTGGTTACTGATTTATACCAACTCGAAAATATTCTAAGTGTCGGTGGTTACTGATTTGTACCGACCCGAAAAAATTCTAAGTGTCAGTGGTTACTGATTTATACCAACCCGAAAATATTCTAAGTGTCGGTGGTTACTGATTTATACCAACCCGAAAATATTCTAAGTGTCAGTGGTTACTGATTTATACCAACTCGAAAAAATTCTAAGTGTCAGTGGTTACTGATTTATACCAACTCGAAAATATTCTAAGTGTCAGTGGTTACTGATTTGTACCAACCCGAAAATATTCTAAGTGTCGGTGGTTACTGATTTATACCAACCCGAAAATATTCTAAGTGTCAGTGGTTACTGATTTATACCAACTCGAAAAAATTCTAAGTGTCAGTGGTT
>NW_027309947.1:27500-30000 GCF_047496795.1 Chiloscyllium punctatum
GCGGACTGAACGGGAGAGCCAAGAGCCAGCGATCCACGCGCGTGCGACCGTCCAAGTCACAGCGTTCGACGAAAACCTCCTCCCTCGGCCAGGCACTCGGCGCCAGCAGGGGAGACAGGATCAGACGCCCCGCCGGCCACTTAAGGCCGAGGACGAACCACGAGACGGGCGGCTGCAGCAGCGGGCGGCCTGCAGCTCCCAGCACTCTCAATCGATCAACCATCGAGTCGGGTCAGCGTGTCAAACCGGCGAGCTCCACGGTCAGGCCGGCGGCGCACCAGCACCGGACCTCCGCGGCTCCCTTCACTCTTTCCACTGCCAGCCAACCGAGAGACGGACCCAATGCGGACGTGCAGAGCTTAGGCAGACCCCCCACTGGAGGCTCAACACTTCGTGGCAGCTCCGTGTCCCAGAGACCAGGAGGGTTGGCACACACACACAGTGTGAACCACCGACAGCCATTCTGGGACCGGTGACAGCCGTGCTGGCCCCACTGCCACGACACAGACGGACGCCAGGCCGCGCTCCCCGGCGGGGGGATGGCGTCGAGCCTGACGAACGGAATGTGCAGGGTGGGGGGGAAAGGCCAAGCGCTCCGACGCCGGAGGGCTCCGGAGTCTGAACTTAGGGGGACAAAGAGGACGGGTCCTCTGCGACACCCCAGCCGCGCTCTCGCCAGCCAAGGCGAGTGCGATTGATTGCCAAACGACCCTCAGACAGGCGTGGCCCCGGGAAGAACCCGGGGCCGCAAAGTGCGTTCAAAGTGTCGATGATCAATGTGTCCTGCAATTCACATTAATTCTCGCAGCTAGCTGCGTTCGTCATCGACGCACGAGCCGAGTGATCCACCGTCAAGAGTTGTCTGAGTTTGTTTTAGGTCTCTCCCTCGCCAGAGGAAAGCGACCCGGACCGCACATACGCTCCCCACCTTGAGCTACAGCCACCTGCACGCCGGCGTGCGGGCGGAGCAGGGTGGCGTGAAGCGATGGGGAGCACCATCCTGGTGCGGCCCGCAGAAACATACGTCTATTGGGGGGAGGAGGACAGGGCGCCCAAGAGGCGATGCGTGCCCCAACGCACCGCAGCGACGGAGGCAGGATCACCGCCACCATGTCGCCCGCCTAGTATCACGAGGCGTGCAGCAGCTTTGCCCTAGGAAAAGCAGAGGCGGGAACGGGCAACGGCCATCGGTTCGGCAGCGTCACTGACGCGTGCACGTGGCGGCGTGTCGGCGAGCGGACTTCCTGCGAGGAGGCGGGGGCGGCACTCGCCCGAGCAGACGCCCGCCCGGCCCAGCCACCGCCGAGGTGGACTGGGAGTCGCGGCAACGGCTCGTCATACTCGTTCCCACACTCACAGCGCAGCTTGCCCGCAAGCCACCGACCACCGATCGACGCCAGGCGCCCCGACCGAGAGCGGGATCGCTCGTTCGCCCTGCTGGCAGTTCGCTGGGGATCACTACTGCACGGAGCTCGGAGACCGACGGGCGGCAACTCGAGAGTCTTTAAACCACCACCCCCATCCCGCAAGTGCAAAGAGGCTGTATACGCACAGACGGGTGAGGGGAATAGGTACCCCGTGGGGTTTGAAGGGAGCGTGACTAGATAGCAACGATGTAAACCCAGCCGATTTGGGAGCGAAAGACCGGCGCCTGCATCACCGGCTTCGTTTCCCGTGGCTGGAGAGTACACCGAAACCCTCCGTCTGTCGCGAGCTCCCGACGACGCGGTGCCGCCAAGCAGCAGGGCCGGACCTGGTGTGGCTCCCCTCGTCGATCACAGACCGGTCGGCACTACTGACGAGACGGTGGAACGGGCTTCGCCCCTTGTGACGAAGGGTGATGCGAACCCGCCCGCCCGCGTGCGTTCGGGGTGGACTCGGCAAACGGAGATTTGAAATCGGAAAGTGTCCTCCTGCCCCGCGCAGGTAGGCGCCCAACAGTTGTGGGGGGTTTGGCGGTGACCACGGCTGCAGGGCCTGCTACCCCGACGAGCTCTCCTGCTGGCCCCGAAACCACCCTCGCGAGACAAGTTGAAACGGAAACGGGCGTACCCCCAAGCCGACGATCCTTTCTTATTTGTTACTTTTTTTTTTCACTTGCTCGAGTTGTGGGGATTTGGCGGTGACCACGGCTGCAGGGCCTGCTACCCCGACGAGCTCTCCTGCTGGCCCCGAAACCACCCTCGCGAGACAAGTTGAAACGGAAACGGGCGTACCCCCAAGCCGACAGAGATCCTTTCTTATTTGTTACTTTTTTTTTTCACTTGCTCGAGTTGTGGGGGTTTGGCGGTGACCACGGCTGCAGGGCCTGCTACCCCGACGAGCTCTCCTGCTGGCCCCGAAACCACCCTCGCGAGACAAGTTGAAACGGAAACGGGCGTACCCCCAAGCCGACGATCCTTTCTTATTTGTTACTTTTTTTTTCACTTGCTCGAGTTGTGGGGGTTTGGCGGTGACCACGGCTGCAGGGCCTGCTACCCCGACGAGCTCTCCTGCTGGC
>NW_027309947.1:35000-52500 GCF_047496795.1 Chiloscyllium punctatum
GACGTGCTAAGCACCACGGGACCCCTTTCGCCTGCAGGTCCCGAGCCGCCTTTATTTGCTGTTACGAGCATCGTGTGCCCCATACCTGCGTGACAAGCACCGCAGGGCGGCAGAGCCATCGCACTTGGCCGGGTGGCAGAGGAGGACCCGACTATTCACAGATAGCGGCCCAACGACTCCCAGAGCCGGTCGTGCGGCGCGCGAGGTCTGCTCTCTTCACAAGAGGCTTTATTAGGGAGTGCTAAGGCAAGGTTCTGTGCCCTCCACCCTCATCGCAACACCCATGGGAGCCTCCGGTCGTCAATAGACCGCCGCACCGGCCTCTGACTGACTCTCAGAATGGACGGAAAGAGCCGGGTAAGCCTTTCAAAAGATTCGACCACGTGCCGAAAACTTTAGACTTCCGTGAGCTCTCCGGCTTGCACCGAGACCCGAAGTCGACGTGCGAAGCACCACGGGACCCCTTTCGCCTGCAGGTCCCGAGCCGCCTTTATTTGCTGTTACGAGCATCGTGTGCCCCATACCTGCGTGACGAGCACCGCAGGGCGGCAGAGCCATCGCACTTGGCCGGGTGGCAGAGGAGGACCAGACTATTCACAGATAGCGGCCCAACGACTCCCAGAGCCGGTCGTGCGGCGCGCGAGGTCTGCTCTCTTCACAAGAGGCTTTATTAGGGAGTGCTAAGGCAAGGTTCTGTGCCCTCCACCCTCATCGCAACACCCATGGGAGCCTCCGGTCGTCAATAGACCGCCGCACCGGCCTCTGACTGACTCTCAGAATGGACGGAAAGAGCCGGGTAAGCCTTTCAAAAGATTCGACCACGTGCCGAAAACTTTAGACTTCCGTGAGCTCTCCGGCTTGCACCGAGACCCGAAGTCGACGTGCTAAGCACCACGGGACCCCTTTCGCCTGCAGGTCCCGAGCCGCCTTTATTTGCTGTTACGAGCATCGTGTGCCCCATACCTGCGTGACGAGCACCGCAGGGCGGCAGAGCCATCGCACTTGGCCGGGTGGCAGAGGAGGACCAGACTATTCACAGATAGCGGCCCAACGACTCCCAGAGCCGGTCGTGCGGCGCGCGAGGTCTGCTCTCATCACAAGAGGCTTTAGGGAGTGCTCAGGCAAGGGTCAGCCCGCAGCCTTCCTGGCAACACCCAGGGGAACCAGGCCACTCGCGTCTCTCGCCTTCATTTTCGACACGAGCGCCTGCGGAGGGCCACCACCCCCTCCGATTGTCAAGAGACCTCCGCACCGGCCTCTGACTTACTCTCAGAATGGACGGAAAGAGCCGGGTAAGCCTTTGAAAAGATTCGACCACGTGCCGAAAACTTTAGACTTCCGTGAGCTCTCCGGCTTGCACCGAGACCCGAAGTCGACGTGCTTAGCACCACGGGACCCCTTTCGCCTGCAGGTCCCGAGCCGCCTTTTATTTTTGTTACGAGTATCGTGTTCCCCAAACCTGGGTGACGAGCACCGCAGGGCGGCAGAGCCATCGCGCTTGTCCGGGTGGCAGAGGAGGACCAGACTATTCACAAATAGCGGCCCAACGACTCCCAGAGCCGGTCGTGCGGCAGGCGAGGTCTGCTCTCATCACAAGAGGCTTTAGGGAGTGCTCAGGCAACGGTCAGCCCGCAGCCTTCTTGGCAACACCCAAGGGAACCAGGCCACTCGCGTCTCTCGCCTTCATTTTGGACACGAGCGCCTGCGGAGGGACGGCCGGAGTCAACGTGGGGTTTGCCCGCCCTCCAATAGTGTCAAAAGACCGCCGCACAAGTCTCTGACTGACTCTTAGAACAGACAGAAAGAGTTTGTCAAATCTGTCAAAAAATTGACAAAGTGTCAAAAATTCGACTTCCAAGAGCTCTCCGGCATGCACTCATACCTGTCATTAAAGTGCTATGCCCGTGGAACCGTTTTTCGGATGCCTTTCAGAACGGTCCCGCGCCGCCATTTTGTTCTAAAAATCGTGTTCCCATATATCTCCGGGTACCCCGCCAACCTCACTGCGGAAAAACTACAAGTGGCACTGAATGGGTCTGAATTCCAAATTTGACTGCATCGGTCTGGAACTCGGTCCGGTCAAAACCGTTTGGATTTTTCTCGGTCCGGACTTCCGCGACAGACAAAGTTAAAGTTTTCGGGCTGCAGGCACAAAACGACAGCTGGCCATTTGCCGGGCTCAATTCACCCAATTCCTCCGGCACTTCGGAGCACATGTTCGGTGTAAGTTTGCGAATCTTTCCCGATGCTGCAGCATTTTCCTCCGCTGACACTTAGAATATTTTTCACACTTTGCTGAAAATTTTTCTAAGTGTTTTTTTCCAAGTTTTCCTGGTTACTGATTTCTTCTTTTTAAACATTTTTCTAAGTTTTTCTGGTTACTGATTTCTTCTTTTTAAACATTTTTCGCAGTTTGTCTGGTTACTGATTTCTTCTTTTTAAACATTTTTCGCCGTTTTTCTGGTTACTGATTTCTTCTTTTTAAACATTTTTCGCCGTTTTTCTGGTTACTGATTTCTTCTTTTTAAACATTTTTCTAAGTTTTTCTGGTTACTCATTTCTTCTTTTTAAACATTTTTCTAAGTTTTTCTGGTTACTGATTTCTTCTTTTTAAACATTTTTCTAAGTTTTTCTGGTTACTCATTTCTTCTTTTTAAACATTTTTCTAAGTTTTTCTGGTTACTCACTTCTTCTTTTTAAACATTTTTCTAAGTTTTTCTGGTTACTGATTTCTTCTTTTTAAACATTTTTCGCCGTTTTTCTGGTTACTGATTTCTTCTTTTTAAACATTTTTCTAAGTTTTTCTGGTTACTCATTTCTTCTTTTTAAACATTTTTCTAAGTTTTTCTGGTTACTGATTTCTTCTTTTTAAACATTTTTCTAAGTTTTTCTGGTTACTCATTTCTTCTTTTTAAACATTTTTCTAAGTTTTCCTGGTTACTCACTTCTTCTTTTTAAACATTTTTCTAAGTTTTTCTGGTTACTGATTTCTTCTTTTTAAACATTTTTCTAAGTTTTTCTGGTTACTCATTTCTTCTTTTTAAACATTTTTCTAAGTTTTTCTGGTTACTGACTTCTTCTTTTTAAACATTTTTCGCAGTTTGTCTGGTTACTGATTTCTTCTTTTTAAACATTTTTCGCCGTTTTTCTGGTTACTGATTTCTTCTTTTTAAACATTTTTCTAAGTTTTTCTGGTTACTCACTTCTTCTTTTTAAACATTTTTCTAAGTTTTCCTGGTTACTGATTTCTTCTTTTTAAACATTTTTCTAAGTTTTTCTGGTTACTGATTTCTTCTTTTTAAACATTTTTCTAAGTTTTTCTGGTTACTGATTTCTTCTTTTTAAACATTTTTCGCAGTTTGTCTGGTTAATGATTTCTTCTTTTTAAACATTTTTCTAAGTTTTTCTGGTTACTGATTTCTTCTTTTTAAACATTTTTCTAAGTTTTTCTGGTTACTCACTTCTTCTTTTTAAACATTTTTCTAAGTTTTCCTGGTTACTCATTTCTTCTTTTTAAACATTTTTCGCAGTTTTTCTGGTTACTGATTTCTTCTTTTTAAACATTTTTCTAAGTTTTCCTGGTTACTGATTTCTTCTTTTTAAACATTTTTCGCAGTTTTTCTGGTTACTGATTTCTTCTTTTTAAACATTTTTCTAAGTTTTTCTGGTTACTGATTTCTTCTTTTTAAACATTTTTCTAAGTTTTTCTGGTTACTCACTTCTTCTTTTTAAACATTTTTCTAAGTTTTTCTGGTTACTCACTTCTTCTTTTGAAACATTTTTCGCAGTTTTTCTGGTTACTGATTTCTTCTTTTTAAACATTTTTCTAAGTTTTTCTGGTTACTGATTTCTTCTTTTTAAACATTTTTCGCAGTTTAACTGGTTACTGATTTCTTCTTTTTAAACATTTTTCTAAGTTTTTCTGGTTACTGATTTCTTCTTTTTAAACATTTTTCTAAGTTTTTCTGGTTACTCACTTCTTCTTTTTAAACATTTTTCTAAGTTTTTCTGGTTACTGATTTCTTCTTTTTAAACATTTTTCGCAGTTTTTCTGGTTACTGATTTCTTCTTTTTAAACATTTTTCTAAGTTTTCCTGGTTACTGATTTCTTCTTTTTAAACATTTTTCGCAGTTTTTCTGGTTACTGATTTCTTCTTTTTAAACATTTTTCTAAGTTTTTCTGGTTACTGATTTCTTCTTTTTAAACATTTTTCTAAGTTTTTCTGGTTACTCACTTCTTCTTTTTAAACATTTTTCTAAGTTTTTCTGGTTACTCACTTCTTCTTTTGAAACATTTTTCGCAGTTTTTCTGGTTACTGATTTCTTCTTTTTAAACATTTTTCTAAGTTTTTCTGGTTACTGATTTCTTCTTTTTAAACATTTTTCTAAGTTTTTCTGGTTACTCATTTCTTCTTTTTAAACATTTTTCTAAGTTTTTCTGGTTACTGATTTCTTCTTTTTAAACATTTTTCTAAGTTTTTCTGGTTACTCATTTCTTCTTTTTAAACATTTTTCTAAGTTTTCCTGGTTACTCACTTCTTCTTTTTAAACATTTTTCTAAGTTTTTCTGGTTACTGATTTCTTCTTTTTAAACATTTTTCTAAGTTTTTCTGGTTACTCATTTCTTCTTTTTAAACATTTTTCTAAGTTTTTCTGGTTACTGACTTCTTCTTTTTAAACATTTTTCGCAGTTTGTCTGGTTACTGATTTCTTCTTTTTAAACATTTTTCGCCGTTTTTCTGGTTACTGATTTCTTCTTTTTAAACATTTTTCTAAGTTTTTCTGGTTACTCACTTCTTCTTTTTAAACATTTTTCTAAGTTTTCCTGGTTACTGATTTCTTCTTTTTAAACATTTTTCTAAGTTTTTCTGGTTACTGATTTCTTCTTTTTAAACATTTTTCTAAGTTTTTCTGGTTACTGATTTCTTCTTTTTAAACATTTTTCGCAGTTTGTCTGGTTAATGATTTCTTCTTTTTAAACATTTTTCTAAGTTTTTCTGGTTACTGATTTCTTCTTTTTAAACATTTTTCTAAGTTTTTCTGGTTACTCACTTCTTCTTTTTAAACATTTTTCTAAGTTTTCCTGGTTACTCATTTCTTCTTTTTAAACATTTTTCGCAGTTTTTCTGGTTACTGATTTCTTCTTTTTAAACATTTTTCTAAGTTTTCCTGGTTACTGATTTCTTCTTTTTAAACATTTTTCGCAGTTTTTCTGGTTACTGATTTCTTCTTTTTAAACATTTTTCTAAGTTTTTCTGGTTACTGATTTCTTCTTTTTAAACATTTTTCTAAGTTTTTCTGGTTACTCACTTCTTCTTTTTAAACATTTTTCTAAGTTTTTCTGGTTACTCACTTCTTCTTTTGAAACATTTTTCGCAGTTTTTCTGGTTACTGATTTCTTCTTTTTAAACATTTTTCTAAGTTTTTCTGGTTACTGATTTCTTCTTTTTAAACATTTTTCGCAGTTTAACTGGTTACTGATTTCTTCTTTTTAAACATTTTTCTAAGTTTTTCTGGTTACTGATTTCTTCTTTTTAAACATTTTTCTAAGTTTTTCTGGTTACTCACTTCTTCTTTTTAAACATTTTTCTAAGTTTTTCTGGTTACTGATTTCTTCTTTTTAAACATTTTTCGCAGTTTTTCTGGTTACTGATTTCTTCTTTTTAAACATTTTTCTAAGTTTTCCTGGTTACTGATTTCTTCTTTTTAAACATTTTTCGCAGTTTTTCTGGTTACTGATTTCTTCTTTTTAAACATTTTTCTAAGTTTTTCTGGTTACTGATTTCTTCTTTTTAAACATTTTTCTAAGTTTTTCTGGTTACTCACTTCTTCTTTTTAAACATTTTTCTAAGTTTTTCTGGTTACTCACTTCTTCTTTTGAAACATTTTTCTAAGTTTTTCTGGTTACTGATTTCTTCTTTTTAAACATTTTTCTAAGTTTTCCTGGTTACTGATTTCTTCTTTTTAAACATTTTTCGCAGTTTTTCTGGTTACTGATTTCTTCTTTTTAAACATTTTTCTAAGTTTTTCTGGTTACTGATTTCTTCTTTTTAAACATTTTTCTAAGTTTTTCTGGTTACTCACTTCTTCTTTTTAAACATTTTTCTAAGTTTTCCTGGTTACTGATTTCTTCTTTTTAAACATTTTTCTAAGTTTTTCTGGTTACTCACTTCTTCTTTTGAAACATTTTTCGCAGTTTTTCTGGTTACTGATTTCTTCTTTTTAAACATTTTTCTAAGTTTTTCTGGTTACTGATTTCTTCTTTTTAAACATTTTTCGCAGTTTAACTGGTTACTGATTTCTTCTTTTTAAACATTTTTCTAAGTTTTTCTGGTTACTGATTTCTTCTTTTTAAACATTTTTCTAAGTTTTTCTGGTTACTCACTTCTTCTTTTTAAACATTTTTCTAAGTTTTTCTGGTTACTGATTTCTTCTTTTTAAACATTTTTCTAAGTTTTCCTGGTTACTGATTTCTTCTTTTTAAACATTTTTCGCAGTTTTTCTGGTTACTGATTTCTTCTTTTTAAACATTTTTCTAAGTTTTTCTGGTTACTGATTTCTTCTTTTTAAACATTTTTCTAAGTTTTTCTGGTTACTCACTTCTTCTTTTTAAACATTTTTCTAAGTTTTCCTGGTTACTGATTTCTTCTTTTTAAACATTTTTCTAAGTTTTTCTGGTTACTCACTTCTTCTTTTGAAACATTTTTCGCAGTTTTTCTGGTTACTGATTTCTTCTTTTTAAACATTTTTCTAAGTTTTTCTGGTTACTGATTTCTTCTTTTTAAACATTTTTCGCAGTTTAACTGGTTACTGATTTCTTCTTTTTAAACATTTTTCTAAGTTTTTCTGGTTACTGATTTCTTCTTTTTAAACATTTTTCTAAGTTTTTCTGGTTACTCACTTCTTCTTTTTAAACATTTTTCTAAGTTTTTCTGGTTACTGATTTCTTCTTTTTAAACATTTTTCGCAGTTTTTCTGGTTACTGATTTCTTCTTTTTAAACATTTTTCTAAGTTTTCCTGGTTACTGATTTCTTCTTTTTAAACATTTTTCGCAGTTTTTCTGGTTACTGATTTCTTCTTTTTAAACATTTTTCTAAGTTTTTCTGGTTACTGATTTCTTCTTTTTAAACATTTTTCTAAGTTTTTCTGGTTACTCACTTCTTCTTTTTAAACATTTTTCTAAGTTTTTCTGGTTACTCACTTCTTCTTTTGAAACATTTTTCTAAGTTTTTCTGGTTACTGATTTCTTCTTTTTAAACATTTTTCTAAGTTTTCCTGGTTACTGATTTCTTCTTTTTAAACATTTTTCGCAGTTTTTCTGGTTACTGATTTCTTCTTTTTAAACATTTTTCTAAGTTTTTCTGGTTACTGATTTCTTCTTTTTAAACATTTTTCTAAGTTTTTCTGGTTACTCACTTCTTCTTTTTAAACATTTTTCTAAGTTTTCCTGGTTACTGATTTCTTCTTTTTAAACATTTTTCGCAGTTTGTCTGGTTACTGATTTCTTCTTTTTAAACATTTTTCGCAGTTTTTCTGGTTACTGATTTCTTCTTTTTAAACATTTTTCTAAGTTTTTCTGGTTACTCACTTCTTCTTTTATAACATTTTTCTAAGTTTTCCTGGTTACTGATTTCTTCTTTTAAAACATTTTTCTAAGTTTTCCTGGTTACTGATTTCTTCTTTTTAAACATTTTTCTAAGTTTTTCTGGTTACTCATTTCTTCTTTTTAAACATTTTTCGCAGTTTTTCTGGTTACTGATTTCTTCTTTTTAAACATTTTCCTAAGTTTTCCTGGTTACTGATTTCTTCTTTTTAAACATTTTTCTAAGTTTTCCTGGTTACTCATTTCTTCTTTTTGATCATTTTTCTAAGTTTTCCTGGTTACTGATTTCTTCGTTTTGAACATTTTTCTAAGTTTTCCTGGTTACTCACTTCTTCTTTTCAAACATTTTTCTTCGTTTTTCTGTTTACTCATTTAGCACTTTCAGGCACTTTCCCATCATTTCCTCGTTCCCGATTTCACCCTTTAAAACGCTTTCGGGCATTTCCCTAAGTTTTGCGGTTCACTCGTTTGGGACTCACTGACACCTTCTCTAGCTTCCCTGCTCACTTTTTTCGTACTGTTGAGAAAATTCGAACCCTTTCCTTAACTATGCCGGTTACTGACTTCACCGCTTCAGACCCTTGTCCCCGTAATGAAAGATACCATTTCCCACCGTGGGAAATGCACGAAAATCGGACTGAACACGGGGGAGGCTCCCCCCTCGAAGGCGAGACCGTCGGCAGAACCGCCGGGTCAAACCCGGCTGAGCTACCCGGCTTACAAGTCTCAAAGTCGGTATGAGCAGTCACGTCCACCCCCATTCCCTTTTGGACCACTTCCCACGGTTCCAAATGCATGAAAATCGGCCTGTACACGGGGGAGGCACCCGCCTCGAAGACGAGACCGTCGGCAGAACCGCCGGGTCAAACCCGGCTGAGCTACCCGGCTCGGAAGCGCCAAAGTCGGGTTGAGCAGTCACATTCACTCCCATCCCCTTTTGGGCAACTTCCCACGGTTGGAAATGCATGGAAATCGGACTGAACACGGGGGAGGCTCCCCCTCTCGAAGGCGAGACCGTCGGCAGAACCGCCGGATCAAACCCGGCTGAGCTACCCGGCTTACAAGTCTCAAAGTCGGTATGAGCAGACACGTCCACCCCCATTCCCTTTTGGACCACTTCCCACGGTTCGAAATGCACGAAAATCGGCCTGTACACGGGGGAGGCACCCGCCTCGAAGACGAGACCGTCGGCAGAACCGCCGGGTCAAACCCGGCCGGGCTACCCGGGTTAGAAGCCCTAGAGTCGGGTTGAGCAGTCACAATCACTCCCATCCCCTTTTGAACCTGTTCCCACCGTTGGAAATGCACGAAAATCGGCCTGTACACGGGGGAGGCTCCCCCCTCGAAGGCGAGACCGTCGGCAGAACCGCCGGGTCAAACCCGGCTGAGCTACCCGGCTTACAAGTCTCGAAGTCGGGTTGAGCAGTCACATTCACTCCCATCGACTTTTGGGCAACTTCCCACCGTTGCAAATGCATGAAAATCGGCCTGTACACGGGGGAGGCACCCGCCTCGAAGTCGAGACCGTCGGCAGAACCGCCGGGTCCAACCCGGCTGAGCTACCCGGCTTACAAGTCTCAAAGCCGGGTTGGGCAGTCACGTTCACCCCCATTCCCTTTTGGATCACTTCCCACGGTTCGAAATGCACGAAAACCGGCCTGTACACGGGGGAGGGTCCGCCCTCGAAGGCGAGACCGTCGGCAGAACCGCCGGGTCAAACCTGGCTGAGCTACCCGGCTTACAAGTCTCAAAGTCGGGTTGAGCAGTCACGTTCACTCCCATCGACTTTTAGACCACTTCCCACGGTTTGAAATGCACGAAAATCGGCCTGTACACGGGGGAGGCTCCGCCCTCGAAGGCGAGACCGACGGCAGAACCGCCGGGTCAAACCCGGCCGGGCTACCCGGGTTAGAAGCCTCAGAGTCGGGTTGAGCAGTCACATTCACTCCCATCGACTTTTGGGCAACTTCCCACCGTTGCAAATGCACGAAAATCGGCCTGTACACGGGGGAGGCACCCGCCTCGAAGACGAGACCGTCGGCAGAACCGCCGGAACAAACCCGGCTGAGCTACCCGGCTTACAAGTCTCAAAGTCGGTATGAGCAGACACGTCCACCCCCATTCCCTTTTGGACCACTTCCCACGGTTCGAAATGCATGAAAATCGGCCTGTATACGGGGGAGGCACCCGCCTCGAAGACGAGACCGTCGGCAGACCCGCCGGGTCAAACCCGGCCGGGCTACCCGGGTTAGAAGCCTCAGAGTCGGGTTGAGCAGTCGCATTCACCCCCATCCCCTTTTGAACCTCTTCCCACCGTTGGAAATGCACGGAAATCGGCCTGTACACGGGGGAGGCCCCCCTCTCGAAGGCGAGACCGACGGCAGAACCGCCGGGTCAAACCCGGCCGAGCTACCCGGGTTAGAAGCCTCAGAGTCGGGTTGAGCAGTCACATTCACTCCCATCCCCTTTTGAACCTGTTCCCACCGTTGGAAATGCACGAAAATCGGCCTGTACACGGGGGAGGCCCCCCTCTCGAAGACGAGACCGTCGGCAGACCCGCCGGAACAAACCCGGCTGAGCTACCCGGCTTACAAGTCTCAAAGTCGGTATGAGCAGACACGTCCACCCCCATTCCCTTTTGGACCACTTCCCACGGTTCGAAATGCACGAAAATCGGCCTGTACACGGGGGAGGCACCCGCCTCGAAGACGAGACCGTCGGCAGAACCGCCGGGTCAAACCCGGCCGAGCTACCCGGCTTAAAAGTCTCAAAGTCGGTATGAGCAGTCACATTCACCCCCATTCCCTTTTGGACCACTTCCCACGGTTGGAAATGCATGAAAATCGGCCTGGACACGGGGGAGGCTCCCCCCTCGATGACGAGACCGTCGGCAGAACCGCCGGAACAAACCCGGCTGAGCTACCCGGCTTACAAGTCTCAAAGTCGGTATGAGCAGACACGTCCACCCCCATTCCCTTTTGGACCACTTCCCACCGTTGGAAATGCACGAAAATCGGCCTGTACACGGGGGAGGCACCGGCCTCGAAGACGAGACCGTCGGCAGAACCGCCGGGTCAAACCCGGCTGAGCTACCCGGCTTACAAGTCTCGAAGTCGGGTTGAGCAGTCACATTCACTCCCATCGACTTTTGGGCAACTTCCCACGGTTCGAAATGCACAAGATTCGGCCTGAACACGGGGGACGCTCCCCCCTCGAAGGCGAGACCGTCGGCAGACCCGCCGGGTCAAACCCGGCTGAGCTACCCGGCTCGGAAGCGCCAAAGTCGGGTTGAGCAGTCACGTTCACTCCCATCCCCTTTTGGACCGCTTCCCAGGGTACGAAATGCATGAAAATCGGCCTGTACACGGGGGAGGCACCCGCCTCGAAGACGAGACCGTCGGCAGAACGGCCGGGTCAAACCCGGCTGAGCTACCCGGCTTACAAGTCTCAAAGTCGGGTTGAGCAGTCACATTCACTCCCATCGACTTTTGGGCAACTTCCCACGGTTCGAAATGCACAAAATTCGGCCTGAACACGGGGGACGCTCCCCCCTCGAAGGCGAGACCGTCGGCAGAACCGCCGGGTCAAACCCGGCTGAGCTACCCGGCTTAAAAGTCTCAAAGTCGGTATGAGCAGTCACATTCACCCCCATTCCCTTTTGGACCACTTCCCACGGTTGGAAATGCATGAAAATCGGCCTGGACACGGGGGAGGCTCCCCCCTCGATGACGAGACCGTCGGCAGAACCGCCGGAACAAACCCGGCTGAGCTACCCGGCTTACAAGTCTCAAAGTCGGTATGAGCAGACACGTCCACCCCCATTCCCTTTTGGACCACTTCCCACCGTTGGAAATGCACGAAAATCGGCCTGTACACGGGGGAGGCACCGGCCTCGAAGACGAGACCGTCGGCAGAACCGCCGGGTCAAACCCGGCTGAGCTACCCGGCTTACAAGTCTCGAAGTCGGGTTGAGCAGTCACATTCACTCCCATCGACTTTTGGGCAACTTCCCACGGTTCGAAATGCACAAGATTCGGCCTGAACACGGGGGACGCTCCCCCCTCGAAGGCGAGACCGTCGGCAGACCCGCCGGGTCAAACCCGGCTGAGCTACCCGGCTCGGAAGCGCCAAAGTCGGGTTGAGCAGTCACGTTCACTCCCATCCCCTTTTGGACCGCTTCCCAGGGTACGAAATGCATGAAAATCGGCCTGTACACGGGGGAGGCACCCGCCTCGAAGACGAGACCGTCGGCAGAACGGCCGGGTCAAACCCGGCTGAGCTACCCGGCTTACAAGTCTCAAAGTCGGGTTGAGCAGTCACATTCACTCCCATCGACTTTTGGGCAACTTCCCACGGTTCGAAATGCACAAAATTCGGCCTGAACACGGGGGACGCTCCCCCCTCGAAGGCGAGACCGTCGGCAGAACCGCCGGGTCAAACCCGGCTGAGCTACCCGGCTTAAAAGTCTCAAAGTCGGTATGAGCAGTCACATTCACCCCCATTCCCTTTTGGACCACTTCCCACGGTTGGAAATGCATGAAAATCGGCCTGGACACGGGGGAGGCTCCCCCCTCGATGACGAGACCGTCGGCAGAACCGCCGGAACAAACCCGGCTGAGCTACCCGGCTTACAAGTCTCAAAGTCGGTATGAGCAGACACGTCCACCCCCATTCCCTTTTGGACCACTTCCCACCGTTGGAAATGCACGAAAATCGGCCTGTACACGGGGGAGGCACCGGCCTCGAAGACGAGACCGTCGGCAGAACCGCCGGATCAAACCCGGCCGAGCTACCCGGGTTAGAAGCCTCAGAGTCGGGTTGAGCAGTCACATTCACCCCCATCCCCTTTTGAACCTCTTCCCACCGTTGGAAATGCACGAAAATCGGCCTGTACACGGGGGAGGCCCCCCTCTCGAAGACGAGACCGTCGGCAGACCCGCCGGATCAAACCCGGCCGAGCTACACGGCTTACAAGTCTCGATGTCGGTATGAGCAGTCACGTCCACCCCCATTCCCTTTTGGACCACTTCCCACGGTACGAAATGCATGAAAATCGGCCTGTACACGGGGGAGGCACCCGCCTCGAAGACGAGACCGTCGGCAGAACCGCCGGGTCAAACCCGGCTGAGCTACCCGGCTCGGAAGCGCCAAAGTCGGGTTGAGCAGTCACATTCACTCCCATCCCCTTTTGGGCCACTTCCCACGGTTCGAAATGCACGAAAATCGGCCTGTACACGGGGGAGGCTCCCCCCTCGAAGGCGAGACCGTCGGCAGAACCGCCGGGTCAAACCCGGCTGAGCTATCCGGGTTAGAAGCCTCAAAGTCGGGTTGAGCAGTCACGTCCACCCCCATCCCCTTTTGGACCACTTCCCACGGTTCGAAATGCACGAAAATCGGCCTGTACACGGGGGAGGCACCCGCCTCGAAGACGAGACCGTCGGCAGACCCGCCGGATCAAACCCGGCCGAGCTACACGGCTTACAAGTCTCAATGTCGGTATGAGCAGTCACGTCCACCCCTATTCCCTTTTGGACCACTTCCCACGGTACGAAATGCATGAAAATCGGCCTGTACACGGGGGAGGCACCCGCCTCGAAGACGAGACCGTCGGCAGAACCGCCGGGTCAAACCCGGCTGAGCTACCCGGCTCGGAAGCGCCAAAGTCGGGTTGAGCAGTCACATTCACTCCCATCGACTTTTGGGCAACTTCCCACGGTTCGAAATGCACAAAATTCGGCCTGAACACGGGGGACGCTCCCCCCTCGAAGGCGAGACCGTCGGCAGAACCGCCGGGTCAAACCCGGCCGAGCTACCCGGGTCGGAAGCGCCAAGGTCGGTATGAGCAGTCACATTCACTCCCATCCCCTTTTGGACCGCTTCCCACGGTTTGAAATGCACGAAAATCGGCCTGTACACGGGGGAGGCGCCCCTCTCGAAGGCGAGACCGACGGCAGAACCGCCGGGTCAAACCCGGCCGAGCTACCCGGGTTAGAAGCCTCAGAGTCGGGTTGAGCAGTCACATTCACCCCCATCCCCTTTTGAACCTCTTCCCACCGTTGGAAATGCACGAAAATCGGCCTGTACACGGGGGAGGCCCCCCTCTCGAAGACGAGACCGTCGGCAGACCCGCCGGATCAAACCCGGCCGAGCTACACGGCTTACAAGTCTCGATGTCGGTATGAGCAGTCACGTCCACCCCCATTCCCTTTTGGACCACTTCCCACGGTACGAAATGCATGAAAATCGGCCTGTACACGGGGGAGGCACCCGCCTCGAAGACGAGACCGTCGGCAGAACCGCCGGGTCAAACCCGGCTGAGCTACCCGGCTCGGAAGCGCCAAAGTCGGGTTGAGCAGTCACATTCACTCCCATCCCCTTTTGGGCCACTTCCCACGGTTCGAAATGCATGAAAATCGGCCTGTACACGGGGGACGCTCCCCCCTCGAAGGCGAGGCCGTCGGCAGAACCGCCGGGTCAAACCCGGCTGAGCTACCCGGGTTAGATGCCTCAAAGTCGGGTTGAGCAGTCACATTCACCCCCATCCCCTTTCGGCCCCCTTCCCACGGTTGGAAATGCATGAAAATCGGCCTGTACACGGTGGGCGCTCCCCCCTCGAAGGTGAGACCTTCGGCAGAACCGCCGGGTCAAATCCTGCCGAGCTACCCGGGTTAGAAGCCTCAGAGTCGGGTTGAGCAGTCACGTCCACCCCCATTCCCTTTTGGACCACTTCCCACGGTTCGAAATGCACGAAAATCGGCCTGTACACGGGGGAGGGAGCCGCCTCGAAGACGAGACCGTCGGCAGAACCGCCGGTTCAAACCCGGCTGAGCTACCAGGCTCGGAAGCGCCAAAGTCGGGTTGAGCAGTCACATTCACTCCCATCCCCTTTTGGGCAACTTCCCACCGTTGCAAATGCATGAAAATCGGCCTGTACACGGGGGAGGGAGCCGCCTCGAAGACGAGACCGTCGGCAGAACCGCCGGATCAAACCCGGCTGAGCTACCAGGCTCGGAAGCGCCAAAGTCGGTATGAGCAGTCACATTCACTCCCATCCCCTTTTGGGCCACTTCCCACGGTTCGAAATGCACGAAAATCGGACTGAACACGGGGGAGGCTCCCCCCTCCAAAACGAGACCATCGGCAGAATCGACGGGTCAAACCCGGCCGAGCTACCCGGGTTAGAAGCCTCAAAGTCGGGTTGAGCAGTCACGTCCACCCCCATCCCCTTTTGGACCACTTCCCACGGTTCGAAATGCACGAAAATCGGCCTGTACACGGGGGAGGCGCCCCTCTCGAAGGCGAGACCGACGGCAGAACCGCCGGGTCAAACCCGGCCGAGCTACCCGGGTTAGAAGCCTCAGAGTCGGGTTGAGCAGTCACATTCACCCCCATCCCCTTATGAACCTCTTCCCACCGTTGGAAATGCACGAAAATCGGCCTGTACACGGGGGAGGCCCCCCTCTCGAAGACGAGACCGTCGGCAGACCCGCCGGATCAAACCCGGCCGAGCTACACGGCTTACAAGTCTCGATGTCGGTATGAGCAGTCACGTCCACCCCCATTCCCTTTTGGACCACTTCCCACGGTACGAAATGCATGAAAATCGGCCTGTACACGGGGGAGGCACCCGCCTCGAAGACGAGACCGTCGGCAGAACCGCCGGGTCAAACCCGGCTGAGCTACCCGGCTCGGAAGCGCCAAAGTCGGGTTGAGCAGTCACATTCACTCCCATCCCCTTTTGGGCCACTTCCCACGGTTCGAAATGCATGAAAATCGGCCTGTACACGGGGGACGCTCCCCCCTCGAAGGCGAGGCCGTCGGCAGAACCGCCGGGTCAAACCCGGCTGAGCTACCCGGGTTAGATGCCTCAAAGTCGGGTTGAGCAGTCACATTCACCCCCATCCCCTTTCGGCCCCCTTCCCACGGTTGGAAATGCATGAAAATCGGCCTGTACACGGTGGGCGCTCCCCCCTCGAAGGTGAGACCTTCGGCAGAACCGCCGGGTCAAATCCTGCCGAGCTACCCGCGTTAGAGGTCTCAATGTCGGCTTCAGCAGTCACATTCAATCCCATTCCCGTTTGGACCTCTTCCCGCCGATGGAAATGCACAAAATTCGGCCTGAACACGCGGGACGCTCCCCCCTCGAAGGCGAGACCGTCGCCAGAACCGCCGGGTCAAATCCGGCTGAGCTACCCGCGTTACAGGTCTCAAAGTCGGGTTGAGCAGTCACGTTCACCCCCATCCCCTTTCGGACCCCTTCCCACGGTTGGAAATGCATGAAAATCGGCCTGTACACGGTGGGCGCTCCCCCCTCGAAGGTGAGACCTTCGGCAGAACCGCCGGGTCAAATCCGGCCGAGCTACCCGCGTTAGAGGTCTCAATGTCGGCTTCAGCAGTCACATTCAATCCCATTCCCGTTTGGACCTCTTCCCGCCGATGGAAATGCACAAAATTCGGCCTGAACACGCGGGACGCTCCCCCCTCGAAGGTGAGACCTTCGGCAGAACCGCCGGGTCAAATCCGGCCGAGCTACCCGCGTTAGAGGTCTCAATGTCGGCTTCAGCAGTCACATTCAATCCCATTCCCGTTTGGACCTCTTCCCGCCGATGGAAATGCACAAAATTCGGCCTGAACACAAGGGACGCTCCCCCCTCGAAGGTGAGACCTTCGGCAGAACCGCCGGGTCAAATCCGGCCGAGCTACCCGCGTTAGAGGTCTCAATGTCGGCTTCAGCAGTCACATTCAATCCCATTCCCGTTTGGACCTCTTCCCGCCGATGGAAATGCACAAAATTCGGCCTGAACACGCGGGACGCTCCCCCCACGAAGGTGAGACCTTCGGCAGAACCGCCGGGTCAAATCCGGCCGAGCTACCCGCGTTAGAGGTCTCAATGTCGGCTTCAGCAGTCACATTCAATCCCATTCCCGTTTGGACCTCTTCCCGCCGATGGAAATGCACAAAATTCGGCCTGAACACGCGGGACGCTCCCCCCTCGAAGGCGAGACCGTCGCCAGAACCGCCGGGTCAAATCCGGCTGAGCTACCCGCGTTACAGGTCTCAAAGTCGGGTTGAGCAGTCACGTTCACCCCCATCCCCTTTCGGACCCCTTCCCACGGTTGGAAATGCATGAAAATCGGCCTGTACACGGTGGGCGCTCCCCCCTCGAAGGTGAGACCTTCGGCAGAACCGCCGGGTCAAATCCGGCCGAGCTACCCGCGTTAGAGGTCTCAATGTCGGCTTCAGCAGTCACATTCAATCCCATTCCCGTTTGGACCTCTTCCCGCCGATGGAAATGCACAAAATACGGCCTGAACACGCGGGACGCTCCCCCCTCGAAGGTGAGACCTTCGGCAGAACCGCCGGGTCAAATCCGGCCGAGCTACCCGCGTTAGAGGTCTCAATGTCGGCTTCAGCAGTCACATTCAATCCCATTCCCGTTTGGACCTCTTCCCGCCGATGGAAATGCACAAAATTCGGCCTGAACACGCGGGACGCTCCCCCCTCGAAGGCGAGACCGTCGCCAGAACCGCCGGGTCAAATCCGGCCGAGCTACCCGCGTTAGAGGTCTCAATGTCGGCTTCAGCAGTCACATTCAATCCCATTCCCTTTTGGAACACTTCCCGCCGTTAACAATGCACGATATTCGGCCTGAACACGCGGGACGCTCCCCCCTCGAAGGTGAGACCTTCGGCAGAACCGCCGGGTCAAATCCTGCCGAGCTACCCGCGTTAGAGGTCTCAATGTCGGCTTCAGCAGTCACATTCAATCCCATTCCCTTTTGGAACACTTCCCGCCGTTAACAATGCACGATATTCGGACTGAACACGGGGGCCGGTCCGCCCTCGAAGTCAACACCGTCCGCAGAACCGCCGGGGCAAATCCGGCTGAGCTACCCC
>NW_027309947.1:60000-62500 GCF_047496795.1 Chiloscyllium punctatum
GCGGCCTGCAGCTCCCAGCACTCTCAATCGATCAACCATCGAGTCGGGTCAGCGTGTCAAACCGGCGAGCTCCACGGTCAGGCCGGCGGCGCACCAGCACCGGACCTCCGCGGCTCCCTTCACTCTTTCCACTGCCAGCCAACCGAGAGACGGACCCAATGCGGACGTGCAGAGCTTAGGCAGACCCCCCACTGGAGGCTCAACACTTCGTGGCAGCTCCGTGTCCCAGAGACCAGGAGGGTTGGCACACACACACAGTGTGAACCACCGACAGCCATTCTGGGACCGGTGACAGCCGTGCTGGCCCCACTGCCACGACACAGACGGACGCCAGGCCGCGCTCCCCGGCGGGGGGATGGCGTCGAGCCTGACGAACGGAATGTGCAGGGTGGGGGGGAAAGGCCAAGCGCTCCGACGCCGGAGGGCTCCGGAGTCTGAACTTAGGGGGACAAAGAGGACGGGTCCTCTGCGACACCCCAGCCGCGCTCTCGCCAGCCAAGGCGAGTGCGATTGATTGCCAAACGACCCTCAGACAGGCGTGGCCCCGGGAAGAACCCGGGGCCGCAAAGTGCGTTCAAAGTGTCGATGATCAATGTGTCCTGCAATTCACATTAATTCTCGCAGCTAGCTGCGTTCGTCATCGACGCACGAGCCGAGTGATCCACCGTCAAGAGTTGTCTGAGTTTGTTTTAGGTCTCTCCCTCGCCAGAGGAAAGCGACCCGGACCGCACATACGCTCCCCACCTTGAGCTACAGCCACCTGCACGCCGGCGTGCGGGCGGAGCAGGGTGGCGTGAAGCGATGGGGAGCACCATCCTGGTGCGGCCCGCAGAAACATACGTCTATTGGGGGGAGGAGGACAGGGCGCCCAAGAGGCGATGCGTGCCCCAACGCACCGCAGCGACGGAGGCAGGATCACCGCCACCATGTCGCCCGCCTAGTATCACGAGGCGTGCAGCAGCTTTGCCCTAGGAAAAGCAGAGGCGGGAACGGGCAACGGCCATCGGTTCGGCAGCGTCACTGACGCGTGCACGTGGCGGCGTGTCGGCGAGCGGACTTCCTGCGAGGAGGCGGGGGCGGCACTCGCCCGAGCAGACGCCCGCCCGGCCCAGCCACCGCCGAGGTGGACTGGGAGTCGCGGCAACGGCTCGTCATACTCGTTCCCACACTCACAGCGCAGCTTGCCCGCAAGCCACTGACCACCGATCGACGCCAGGCGCCCCGACCGAGAGCGGGATCGCTCGTTCGCCCTGCTGGCAGTTCGCTGGGGATCACTACTGCACGGAGCTCGGAGACCGACGGGCGGCAACTCGAGAGTCTTTAAACCACCACCCCCATCCCGCAAGTGCAAAGAGGCTGTATACGCACAGACGGGTGAGGGGAATAGGTACCCCGTGGGGTTTGAAGGGAGCGTGACTAGATAGCAACGATGTAAACCCAGCCGATTTGGGAGCGAAAGACCGGCGCCTGCATCACCGGCTTCGTTTCCCGTGGCTGGAGAGTACACCGAAACCCTCCGTCTGTCGCGAGCTCCCGACGACGCGGTGCCGCCAAGCAGCAGGGCCGGACCTGGTGTGGCTCCCCTCGTCGATCACAGACCGGTCGGCACTACTGACGAGACGGTGGAACGGGCTTCGCCCCTTGTGACGAAGGGTGATGCGAACCCGCCCGCCCGCGTGCGTTCGGGGTGGACTCGGCAAACGGAGATTTGAAATCGGAAAGTGTCCTCCTGCCCCGCGCAGGTAGGCGCCCAACAGTTGTGGGGGGTTTGGCGGTGACCACGGCTGCAGGGCCTGCTACCCCGACGAGCTCTCCTGCTGGCCCCGAAACCACCCTCGCGAGACAAGTTGAAACGGAAACGGGCGTACCCCCAAGCCGACGATCCTTTCTTATTTGTTACTTTTTTTTTTCACTTGCTCGAGTTGTGGGGATTTGGCGGTGACCACGGCTGCAGGGCCTGCTACCCCGACGAGCTCTCCTGCTGGCCCCGAAACCACCCTCGCGAGACAAGTTGAAACGGAAACGGGCGTACCCCCAAGCCGACAGAGATCCTTTCTTATTTGTTACTTTTTTTTTTCACTTGCTCGAGTTGTGGGGGTTTGGCGGTGACCACGGCTGCAGGGCCTGCTACCCCGACGAGCTCTCCTGCTGGCCCCGAAACCACCCTCGCGAGACAAGTTGAAACGGAAACGGGCGTACCCCCAAGCCGACGATCCTTTCTTATTTGTTACTTTTTTTTTCACTTGCTCGAGTTGTGGGGGTTTGGCGGTGACCACGGCTGCAGGGCCTGCTACCCCGACGAGCTCTCCTGCTGGCCCCGAAACCACCCTCGCGAGACAAGTTGAAACGGAAACGGGCGTACCCCCAAGCCGACGATCCTTTCTTATTTGTTACTTTTTTTTTCACTTGCTCGAGTTGTGGGGGTTTGGCGGTGACCACGGCTGCAGGGCCTGCTACCCCGACGAGCTCTCCTGCTGGCCCCGAAACCACCCTCGCGAGA
>NW_027309947.1:67500-82500 GCF_047496795.1 Chiloscyllium punctatum
GCCGGTCGTGCGGCGCGCGAGGTCTGCTCTCTTCACAAGAGGCTTTATTAGGGAGTGCTAAGGCAAGGTTCTGTGCCCTCCACCCTCATCGCAACACCCATGGGAGCCTCCGGTCGTCAATAGACCGCCGCACCGGCCTCTGACTGACTCTCAGAATGGACGGAAAGAGCCGGGTAAGCCTTTCAAAAGATTCGACCACGTGCCGAAAACTTTAGACTTCCGTGAGCTCTCCGGCTTGCACCGAGACCCGAAGTCGACGTGCGAAGCACCACGGGACCCCTTTCGCCTGCAGGTCCCGAGCCGCCTTTATTTGCTGTTACGAGCATCGTGTGCCCCATACCTGCGTGACGAGCACCGCAGGGCGGCAGAGCCATCGCACTTGGCCGGGTGGCAGAGGAGGACCAGACTATTCACAGATAGCGGCCCAACGACTCCCAGAGCCGGTCGTGCGGCGCGCGAGGTCTGCTCTCTTCACAAGAGGCTTTATTAGGGAGTGCTAAGGCAAGGTTCTGTGCCCTCCACCCTCATCGCAACACCCATGGGAGCCTCCGGTCGTCAATAGACCGCCGCACCGGCCTCTGACTGACTCTCAGAATGGACGGAAAGAGCCGGGTAAGCCTTTCAAAAGATTCGACCACGTGCCGAAAACTTTAGACTTCCGTGAGCTCTCCGGCTTGCACCGAGACCCGAAGTCGACGTGCTAAGCACCACGGGACCCCTTTCGCCTGCAGGTCCCGAGCCGCCTTTATTTGCTGTTACGAGCATCGTGTGCCCCATACCTGCGTGACGAGCACCGCAGGGCGGCAGAGCCATCGCACTTGGCCGGGTGGCAGAGGAGGACCAGACTATTCACAGATAGCGGCCCAACGACTCCCAGAGCCGGTCGTGCGGCGCGCGAGGTCTGCTCTCATCACAAGAGGCTTTAGGGAGTGCTCAGGCAAGGGTCAGCCCGCAGCCTTCCTGGCAACACCCAGGGGAACCAGGCCACTCGCGTCTCTCGCCTTCATTTTCGACACGAGCGCCTGCGGAGGGCCACCACCCCCTCCGATTGTCAAGAGACCTCCGCACCGGCCTCTGACTTACTCTCAGAATGGACGGAAAGAGCCGGGTAAGCCTTTGAAAAGATTCGACCACGTGCCGAAAACTTTAGACTTCCGTGAGCTCTCCGGCTTGCACCGAGACCCGAAGTCGACGTGCTTAGCACCACGGGACCCCTTTCGCCTGCAGGTCCCGAGCCGCCTTTTATTTTTGTTACGAGTATCGTGTTCCCCAAACCTGGGTGACGAGCACCGCAGGGCGGCAGAGCCATCGCGCTTGTCCGGGTGGCAGAGGAGGACCAGACTATTCACAAATAGCGGCCCAACGACTCCCAGAGCCGGTCGTGCGGCAGGCGAGGTCTGCTCTCATCACAAGAGGCTTTAGGGAGTGCTCAGGCAACGGTCAGCCCGCAGCCTTCTTGGCAACACCCAAGGGAACCAGGCCACTCGCGTCTCTCGCCTTCATTTTGGACACGAGCGCCTGCGGAGGGACGGCCGGAGTCAACGTGGGGTTTGCCCGCCCTCCAATAGTGTCAAAAGACCGCCGCACAAGTCTCTGACTGACTCTTAGAACAGACAGAAAGAGTTTGTCAAATCTGTCAAAAAATTGACAAAGTGTCAAAAATTCGACTTCCAAGAGCTCTCCGGCATGCACTCATACCTGTCATTAAAGTGCTATGCCCGTGGAACCGTTTTTCGGATGCCTTTCAGAACGGTCCCGCGCCGCCATTTTGTTCTAAAAATCGTGTTCCCATATATCTCCGGGTACCCCGCCAACCTCACTGCGGAAAAACTACAAGTGGCACTGAATGGGTCTGAATTCCAAATTTGACTGCATCGGTCTGGAACTCGGTCCGGTCAAAACCGTTTGGATTTTTCTCGGTCCGGACTTCCGCGACAGACAAAGTTAAAGTTTTCGGGCTGCAGGCACAAAACGACAGCTGGCCATTTGCCGGGCTCAATTCACCCAATTCCTCCGGCACTTCGGAGCACATGTTCGGTGTAAGTTTGCGAATCTTTCCCGATGCTGCAGCATTTTCCTCCGCTGACACTTAGAATATTTTTCACACTTTGCTGAAAATTTTTCTAAGTGTTTTTTTCCAAGTTTTCCTGGTTACTGATTTCTTCTTTTTAAACATTTTTCTAAGTTTTTCTGGTTACTGATTTCTTCTTTTTAAACATTTTTCGCAGTTTGTCTGGTTACTGATTTCTTCTTTTTAAACATTTTTCGCCGTTTTTCTGGTTACTGATTTCTTCTTTTTAAACATTTTTCGCCGTTTTTCTGGTTACTGATTTCTTCTTTTTAAACATTTTTCTAAGTTTTTCTGGTTACTCATTTCTTCTTTTTAAACATTTTTCTAAGTTTTTCTGGTTACTGATTTCTTCTTTTTAAACATTTTTCTAAGTTTTTCTGGTTACTCATTTCTTCTTTTTAAACATTTTTCTAAGTTTTTCTGGTTACTCACTTCTTCTTTTTAAACATTTTTCTAAGTTTTTCTGGTTACTGATTTCTTCTTTTTAAACATTTTTCGCCGTTTTTCTGGTTACTGATTTCTTCTTTTTAAACATTTTTCTAAGTTTTTCTGGTTACTCATTTCTTCTTTTTAAACATTTTTCTAAGTTTTTCTGGTTACTGATTTCTTCTTTTTAAACATTTTTCTAAGTTTTTCTGGTTACTCATTTCTTCTTTTTAAACATTTTTCTAAGTTTTCCTGGTTACTCACTTCTTCTTTTTAAACATTTTTCTAAGTTTTTCTGGTTACTGATTTCTTCTTTTTAAACATTTTTCTAAGTTTTTCTGGTTACTCATTTCTTCTTTTTAAACATTTTTCTAAGTTTTTCTGGTTACTGACTTCTTCTTTTTAAACATTTTTCGCAGTTTGTCTGGTTACTGATTTCTTCTTTTTAAACATTTTTCGCCGTTTTTCTGGTTACTGATTTCTTCTTTTTAAACATTTTTCTAAGTTTTTCTGGTTACTCACTTCTTCTTTTTAAACATTTTTCTAAGTTTTCCTGGTTACTGATTTCTTCTTTTTAAACATTTTTCTAAGTTTTTCTGGTTACTGATTTCTTCTTTTTAAACATTTTTCTAAGTTTTTCTGGTTACTGATTTCTTCTTTTTAAACATTTTTCGCAGTTTGTCTGGTTAATGATTTCTTCTTTTTAAACATTTTTCTAAGTTTTTCTGGTTACTGATTTCTTCTTTTTAAACATTTTTCTAAGTTTTTCTGGTTACTCACTTCTTCTTTTTAAACATTTTTCTAAGTTTTCCTGGTTACTCATTTCTTCTTTTTAAACATTTTTCGCAGTTTTTCTGGTTACTGATTTCTTCTTTTTAAACATTTTTCTAAGTTTTCCTGGTTACTGATTTCTTCTTTTTAAACATTTTTCGCAGTTTTTCTGGTTACTGATTTCTTCTTTTTAAACATTTTTCTAAGTTTTTCTGGTTACTGATTTCTTCTTTTTAAACATTTTTCTAAGTTTTTCTGGTTACTCACTTCTTCTTTTTAAACATTTTTCTAAGTTTTTCTGGTTACTCACTTCTTCTTTTGAAACATTTTTCGCAGTTTTTCTGGTTACTGATTTCTTCTTTTTAAACATTTTTCTAAGTTTTTCTGGTTACTGATTTCTTCTTTTTAAACATTTTTCGCAGTTTAACTGGTTATGGATTTCTTCTTTTTAAACATTTTTCTAAGTTTTTCTGGTTACTGATTTCTTCTTTTTAAACATTTTTCTAAGTTTTTCTGGTTACTCACTTCTTCTTTTTAAACATTTTTCTAAGTTTTTCTGGTTACTGATTTCTTCTTTTTAAACATTTTTCGCAGTTTTTCTGGTTACTGATTTCTTCTTTTTAAACATTTTTCTAAGTTTTCCTGGTTACTGATTTCTTCTTTTTAAACATTTTTCGCAGTTTTTCTGGTTACTGATTTCTTCTTTTTAAACATTTTTCTAAGTTTTTCTGGTTACTGATTTCTTCTTTTTAAACATTTTTCTAAGTTTTTCTGGTTACTCACTTCTTCTTTTTAAACATTTTTCTAAGTTTTTCTGGTTACTCACTTCTTCTTTTGAAACATTTTTCGCAGTTTTTCTGGTTACTGATTTCTTCTTTTTAAACATTTTTCTAAGTTTTTCTGGTTACTGATTTCTTCTTTTTAAACATTTTTCTAAGTTTTTCTGGTTACTCATTTCTTCTTTTTAAACATTTTTCTAAGTTTTTCTGGTTACTGATTTCTTCTTTTTAAACATTTTTCTAAGTTTTTCTGGTTACTCATTTCTTCTTTTTAAACATTTTTCTAAGTTTTCCTGGTTACTCACTTCTTCTTTTTAAACATTTTTCTAAGTTTTTCTGGTTACTGATTTCTTCTTTTTAAACATTTTTCTAAGTTTTTCTGGTTACTCATTTCTTCTTTTTAAACATTTTTCTAAGTTTTTCTGGTTACTGACTTCTTCTTTTTAAACATTTTTCGCAGTTTGTCTGGTTACTGATTTCTTCTTTTTAAACATTTTTCGCCGTTTTTCTGGTTACTGATTTCTTCTTTTTAAACATTTTTCTAAGTTTTTCTGGTTACTCACTTCTTCTTTTTAAACATTTTTCTAAGTTTTCCTGGTTACTGATTTCTTCTTTTTAAACATTTTTCTAAGTTTTTCTGGTTACTGATTTCTTCTTTTTAAACATTTTTCTAAGTTTTTCTGGTTACTGATTTCTTCTTTTTAAACATTTTTCGCAGTTTGTCTGGTTAATGATTTCTTCTTTTTAAACATTTTTCTAAGTTTTTCTGGTTACTGATTTCTTCTTTTTAAACATTTTTCTAAGTTTTTCTGGTTACTCACTTCTTCTTTTTAAACATTTTTCTAAGTTTTCCTGGTTACTCATTTCTTCTTTTTAAACATTTTTCGCAGTTTTTCTGGTTACTGATTTCTTCTTTTTAAACATTTTTCTAAGTTTTCCTGGTTACTGATTTCTTCTTTTTAAACATTTTTCGCAGTTTTTCTGGTTACTGATTTCTTCTTTTTAAACATTTTTCTAAGTTTTTCTGGTTACTGATTTCTTCTTTTTAAACATTTTTCTAAGTTTTTCTGGTTACTCACTTCTTCTTTTTAAACATTTTTCTAAGTTTTTCTGGTTACTCACTTCTTCTTTTGAAACATTTTTCGCAGTTTTTCTGGTTACTGATTTCTTCTTTTTAAACATTTTTCTAAGTTTTTCTGGTTACTGATTTCTTCTTTTTAAACATTTTTCGCAGTTTAACTGGTTACTGATTTCTTCTTTTTAAACATTTTTCTAAGTTTTTCTGGTTACTGATTTCTTCTTTTTAAACATTTTTCTAAGTTTTTCTGGTTACTCACTTCTTCTTTTTAAACATTTTTCTAAGTTTTTCTGGTTACTGATTTCTTCTTTTTAAACATTTTTCGCAGTTTTTCTGGTTACTGATTTCTTCTTTTTAAACATTTTTCTAAGTTTTCCTGGTTACTGATTTCTTCTTTTTAAACATTTTTCGCAGTTTTTCTGGTTACTGATTTCTTCTTTTTAAACATTTTTCTAAGTTTTTCTGGTTACTCATTTCTTCTTTTTAAACATTTTTCGCAGTTTTTCTGGTTACTGATTTCTTCTTTTTAAACATTTTCCTAAGTTTTCCTGGTTACTGATTTCTTCTTTTTAAACATTTTTCTAAGTTTTCCTGGTTACTCATTTCTTCTTTTTGATCATTTTTCTAAGTTTTCCTGGTTACTGATTTCTTCGTTTTGAACATTTTTCTAAGTTTTCCTGGTTACTCACTTCTTCTTTTCAAACATTTTTCTTCGTTTTTCTGTTTACTCATTTAGCACTTTCAGGCACTTTCCCATCATTTCCTCGTTCCCGATTTCACCCTTTAAAACGCTTTCGGGCATTTCCCTAAGTTTTGCGGTTCACTCGTTTGGGACTCACTGACACCTTCTCTAGCTTCCCTGCTCACTTTTTTCGTACTGTTGAGAAAATTCGAACCCTTTCCTTAACTATGCCGGTTACTGACTTCACCGCTTCAGACCCTTGTCCCCGTAATGAAAGATACCATTTCCCACCGTGGGAAATGCACGAAAATCGGACTGAACACGGGGGAGGCTCCCCCCTCGAAGGCGAGACCGTCGGCAGAACCGCCGGGTCAAACCCGGCTGAGCTACCCGGCTTACAAGTCTCAAAGTCGGTATGAGCAGTCACGTCCACCCCCATTCCCTTTTGGACCACTTCCCACGGTTCCAAATGCATGAAAATCGGCCTGTACACGGGGGAGGCACCCGCCTCGAAGACGAGACCGTCGGCAGAACCGCCGGGTCAAACCCGGCTGAGCTACCCGGCTCGGAAGCGCCAAAGTCGGGTTGAGCAGTCACATTCACTCCCATCCCCTTTTGGGCAACTTCCCACGGTTGGAAATGCATGGAAATCGGACTGAACACGGGGGAGGCTCCCCCTCTCGAAGGCGAGACCGTCGGCAGAACCGCCGGATCAAACCCGGCTGAGCTACCCGGCTTACAAGTCTCAAAGTCGGTATGAGCAGACACGTCCACCCCCATTCCCTTTTGGACCACTTCCCACGGTTCGAAATGCACGAAAATCGGCCTGTACACGGGGGAGGCACCCGCCTCGAAGACGAGACCGTCGGCAGAACCGCCGGGTCAAACCCGGCCGGGCTACCCGGGTTAGAAGCCCTAGAGTCGGGTTGAGCAGTCACAATCACTCCCATCCCCTTTTGAACCTGTTCCCACCGTTGGAAATGCACGAAAATCGGCCTGTACACGGGGGAGGCTCCCCCCTCGAAGGCGAGACCGTCGGCAGAACCGCCGGGTCAAACCCGGCTGAGCTACCCGGCTTACAAGTCTCGAAGTCGGGTTGAGCAGTCACATTCACTCCCATCGACTTTTGGGCAACTTCCCACCGTTGCAAATGCATGAAAATCGGCCTGTACACGGGGGAGGCACCCGCCTCGAAGTCGAGACCGTCGGCAGAACCGCCGGGTCCAACCCGGCTGAGCTACCCGGCTTACAAGTCTCAAAGCCGGGTTGGGCAGTCACGTTCACCCCCATTCCCTTTTGGATCACTTCCCACGGTTCGAAATGCACGAAAACCGGCCTGTACACGGGGGAGGGTCCGCCCTCGAAGGCGAGACCGTCGGCAGAACCGCCGGGTCAAACCTGGCTGAGCTACCCGGCTTACAAGTCTCAAAGTCGGGTTGAGCAGTCACGTTCACTCCCATCGACTTTTAGACCACTTCCCACGGTTTGAAATGCACGAAAATCGGCCTGTACACGGGGGAGGCTCCGCCCTCGAAGGCGAGACCGACGGCAGAACCGCCGGGTCAAACCCGGCCGGGCTACCCGGGTTAGAAGCCTCAGAGTCGGGTTGAGCAGTCACATTCACTCCCATCGACTTTTGGGCAACTTCCCACCGTTGCAAATGCACGAAAATCGGCCTGTACACGGGGGAGGCACCCGCCTCGAAGACGAGACCGTCGGCAGAACCGCCGGAACAAACCCGGCTGAGCTACCCGGCTTACAAGTCTCAAAGTCGGTATGAGCAGACACGTCCACCCCCATTCCCTTTTGGACCACTTCCCACGGTTCGAAATGCATGAAAATCGGCCTGTATACGGGGGAGGCACCCGCCTCGAAGACGAGACCGTCGGCAGACCCGCCGGGTCAAACCCGGCCGGGCTACCCGGGTTAGAAGCCTCAGAGTCGGGTTGAGCAGTCGCATTCACCCCCATCCCCTTTTGAACCTCTTCCCACCGTTGGAAATGCACGGAAATCGGCCTGTACACGGGGGAGGCCCCCCTCTCGAAGGCGAGACCGACGGCAGAACCGCCGGGTCAAACCCGGCCGAGCTACCCGGGTTAGAAGCCTCAGAGTCGGGTTGAGCAGTCACATTCACTCCCATCCCCTTTTGAACCTGTTCCCACCGTTGGAAATGCACGAAAATCGGCCTGTACACGGGGGAGGCCCCCCTCTCGAAGACGAGACCGTCGGCAGACCCGCCGGAACAAACCCGGCTGAGCTACCCGGCTTACAAGTCTCAAAGTCGGTATGAGCAGACACGTCCACCCCCATTCCCTTTTGGACCACTTCCCACGGTTCGAAATGCACGAAAATCGGCCTGTACACGGGGGAGGCACCCGCCTCGAAGACGAGACCGTCGGCAGAACCGCCGGGTCAAACCCGGCCGAGCTACCCGGCTTAAAAGTCTCAAAGTCGGTATGAGCAGTCACATTCACCCCCATTCCCTTTTGGACCACTTCCCACGGTTGGAAATGCATGAAAATCGGCCTGGACACGGGGGAGGCTCCCCCCTCGATGACGAGACCGTCGGCAGAACCGCCGGAACAAACCCGGCTGAGCTACCCGGCTTACAAGTCTCAAAGTCGGTATGAGCAGACACGTCCACCCCCATTCCCTTTTGGACCACTTCCCACCGTTGGAAATGCACGAAAATCGGCCTGTACACGGGGGAGGCACCGGCCTCGAAGACGAGACCGTCGGCAGAACCGCCGGGTCAAACCCGGCTGAGCTACCCGGCTTACAAGTCTCGAAGTCGGGTTGAGCAGTCACATTCACTCCCATCGACTTTTGGGCAACTTCCCACGGTTCGAAATGCACAAGATTCGGCCTGAACACGGGGGACGCTCCCCCCTCGAAGGCGAGACCGTCGGCAGACCCGCCGGGTCAAACCCGGCTGAGCTACCCGGCTCGGAAGCGCCAAAGTCGGGTTGAGCAGTCACGTTCACTCCCATCCCCTTTTGGACCGCTTCCCAGGGTACGAAATGCATGAAAATCGGCCTGTACACGGGGGAGGCACCCGCCTCGAAGACGAGACCGTCGGCAGAACGGCCGGGTCAAACCCGGCTGAGCTACCCGGCTTACAAGTCTCAAAGTCGGGTTGAGCAGTCACATTCACTCCCATCGACTTTTGGGCAACTTCCCACGGTTCGAAATGCACAAAATTCGGCCTGAACACGGGGGACGCTCCCCCCTCGAAGGCGAGACCGTCGGCAGAACCGCCGGGTCAAACCCGGCTGAGCTACCCGGCTTAAAAGTCTCAAAGTCGGTATGAGCAGTCACATTCACCCCCATTCCCTTTTGGACCACTTCCCACGGTTGGAAATGCATGAAAATCGGCCTGGACACGGGGGAGGCTCCCCCCTCGATGACGAGACCGTCGGCAGAACCGCCGGAACAAACCCGGCTGAGCTACCCGGCTTACAAGTCTCAAAGTCGGTATGAGCAGACACGTCCACCCCCATTCCCTTTTGGACCACTTCCCACCGTTGGAAATGCACGAAAATCGGCCTGTACACGGGGGAGGCACCGGCCTCGAAGACGAGACCGTCGGCAGAACCGCCGGATCAAACCCGGCCGAGCTACCCGGGTTAGAAGCCTCAGAGTCGGGTTGAGCAGTCACATTCACCCCCATCCCCTTTTGAACCTCTTCCCACCGTTGGAAATGCACGAAAATCGGCCTGTACACGGGGGAGGCCCCCCTCTCGAAGACGAGACCGTCGGCAGACCCGCCGGATCAAACCCGGCCGAGCTACACGGCTTACAAGTCTCGATGTCGGTATGAGCAGTCACGTCCACCCCCATTCCCTTTTGGACCACTTCCCACGGTACGAAATGCATGAAAATCGGCCTGTACACGGGGGAGGCACCCGCCTCGAAGACGAGACCGTCGGCAGAACCGCCGGGTCAAACCCGGCTGAGCTACCCGGCTCGGAAGCGCCAAAGTCGGGTTGAGCAGTCACATTCACTCCCATCCCCTTTTGGGCCACTTCCCACGGTTCGAAATGCACGAAAATCGGCCTGTACACGGGGGAGGCTCCCCCCTCGAAGGCGAGACCGTCGGCAGAACCGCCGGGTCAAACCCGGCTGAGCTATCCGGGTTAGAAGCCTCAAAGTCGGGTTGAGCAGTCACGTCCACCCCCATCCCCTTTTGGACCACTTCCCACGGTTCGAAATGCACGAAAATCGGCCTGTACACGGGGGAGGCACCCGCCTCGAAGACGAGACCGTCGGCAGACCCGCCGGATCAAACCCGGCCGAGCTACACGGCTTACAAGTCTCAATGTCGGTATGAGCAGTCACGTCCACCCCTATTCCCTTTTGGACCACTTCCCACGGTACGAAATGCATGAAAATCGGCCTGTACACGGGGGAGGCACCCGCCTCGAAGACGAGACCGTCGGCAGAACCGCCGGGTCAAACCCGGCTGAGCTACCCGGCTCGGAAGCGCCAAAGTCGGGTTGAGCAGTCACATTCACTCCCATCGACTTTTGGGCAACTTCCCACGGTTCGAAATGCACAAAATTCGGCCTGAACACGGGGGACGCTCCCCCCTCGAAGGCGAGACCGTCGGCAGAACCGCCGGGTCAAACCCGGCCGAGCTACCCGGGTCGGAAGCGCCAAGGTCGGTATGAGCAGTCACATTCACTCCCATCCCCTTTTGGACCGCTTCCCACGGTTTGAAATGCACGAAAATCGGCCTGTACACGGGGGAGGCGCCCCTCTCGAAGGCGAGACCGACGGCAGAACCGCCGGGTCAAACCCGGCCGAGCTACCCGGGTTAGAAGCCTCAGAGTCGGGTTGAGCAGTCACATTCACCCCCATCCCCTTTTGAACCTCTTCCCACCGTTGGAAATGCACGAAAATCGGCCTGTACACGGGGGAGGCCCCCCTCTCGAAGACGAGACCGTCGGCAGACCCGCCGGATCAAACCCGGCCGAGCTACACGGCTTACAAGTCTCGATGTCGGTATGAGCAGTCACGTCCACCCCCATTCCCTTTTGGACCACTTCCCACGGTACGAAATGCATGAAAATCGGCCTGTACACGGGGGAGGCACCCGCCTCGAAGACGAGACCGTCGGCAGAACCGCCGGGTCAAACCCGGCTGAGCTACCCGGCTCGGAAGCGCCAAAGTCGGGTTGAACAGTCACATTCACTCCCATCCCCTTTTGGGCCACTTCCCACGGTTCGAAATGCATGAAAATCGGCCTGTACACGGGGGACGCTCCCCCCTCGAAGGCGAGGCCGTCGGCAGAACCGCCGGGTCAAACCCGGCTGAGCTACCCGGGTTAGATGCCTCAAAGTCGGGTTGAGCAGTCACATTCACCCCCATCCCCTTTCGGCCCCCTTCCCACGGTTGGAAATGCATGAAAATCGGCCTGTACACGGTGGGCGCTCCCCCCTCGAAGGTGAGACCTTCGGCAGAACCGCCGGGTCAAATCCTGCCGAGCTACCCGGGTTAGAAGCCTCAGAGTCGGGTTGAGCAGTCACGTCCACCCCCATTCCCTTTTGGACCACTTCCCACGGTTCGAAATGCACGAAAATCGGCCTGTACACGGGGGAGGGAGCCGCCTCGAAGACGAGACCGTCGGCAGAACCGCCGGTTCAAACCCGGCTGAGCTACCAGGCTCGGAAGCGCCAAAGTCGGGTTGAGCAGTCACATTCACTCCCATCCCCTTTTGGGCAACTTCCCACCGTTGCAAATGCATGAAAATCGGCCTGTACACGGGGGAGGGAGCCGCCTCGAAGACGAGACCGTCGGCAGAACCGCCGGATCAAACCCGGCTGAGCTACCAGGCTCGGAAGCGCCAAAGTCGGTATGAGCAGTCACATTCACTCCCATCCCCTTTTGGGCCACTTCCCACGGTTCGAAATGCACGAAAATCGGACTGAACACGGGGGAGGCTCCCCCCTCCAAAACGAGACCATCGGCAGAATCGACGGGTCAAACCCGGCCGAGCTACCCGGGTTAGAAGCCTCAAAGTCGGGTTGAGCAGTCACGTCCACCCCCATCCCCTTTTGGACCACTTCCCACGGTTCGAAATGCACGAAAATCGGCCTGTACACGGGGGAGGCGCCCCTCTCGAAGGCGAGACCGACGGCAGAACCGCCGGGTCAAACCCGGCCGAGCTACCCGGGTTAGAAGCCTCAGAGTCGGGTTGAGCAGTCACATTCACCCCCATCCCCTTATGAACCTCTTCCCACCGTTGGAAATGCACGAAAATCGGCCTGTACACGGGGGAGGCCCCCCTCTCGAAGACGAGACCGTCGGCAGACCCGCCGGATCAAACCCGGCCGAGCTACACGGCTTACAAGTCTCGATGTCGGTATGAGCAGTCACGTCCACCCCCATTCCCTTTTGGACCACTTCCCACGGTACGAAATGCATGAAAATCGGCCTGTACACGGGGGAGGCACCCGCCTCGAAGACGAGACCGTCGGCAGAACCGCCGGGTCAAACCCGGCTGAGCTACCCGGCTCGGAAGCGCCAAAGTCGGGTTGAGCAGTCACATTCACTCCCATCCCCTTTTGGGCCACTTCCCACGGTTCGAAATGCATGAAAATCGGCCTGTACACGGGGGACGCTCCCCCCTCGAAGGCGAGGCCGTCGGCAGAACCGCCGGGTCAAACCCGGCTGAGCTACCCGGGTTAGATGCCTCAAAGTCGGGTTGAGCAGTCACATTCACCCCCATCCCCTTTCGGCCCCCTTCCCACGGTTGGAAATGCATGAAAATCGGCCTGTACACGGTGGGCGCTCCCCCCTCGAAGGTGAGACCTTCGGCAGAACCGCCGGGTCAAATCCTGCCGAGCTACCCGCGTTAGAGGTCTCAATGTCGGCTTCAGCAGTCACATTCAATCCCATTCCCGTTTGGACCTCTTCCCGCCGATGGAAATGCACAAAATTCGGCCTGAACACGCGGGACGCTCCCCCCTCGAAGGCGAGACCGTCGCCAGAACCGCCGGGTCAAATCCGGCTGAGCTACCCGCGTTACAGGTCTCAAAGTCGGGTTGAGCAGTCACGTTCACCCCCATCCCCTTTCGGACCCCTTCCCACGGTTGGAAATGCATGAAAATCGGCCTGTACACGGTGGGCGCTCCCCCCTCGAAGGTGAGACCTTCGGCAGAACCGCCGGGTCAAATCCGGCCGAGCTACCCGCGTTAGAGGTCTCAATGTCGGCTTCAGCAGTCACATTCAATCCCATTCCCGTTTGGACCTCTTCCCGCCGATGGAAATGCACAAAATTCGGCCTGAACACGCGGGACGCTCCCCCCTCGAAGGTGAGACCTTCGGCAGAACCGCCGGGTCAAATCCGGCCGAGCTACCCGCGTTAGAGGTCTCAATGTCGGCTTCAGCAGTCACATTCAATCCCATTCCCGTTTGGACCTCTTCCCGCCGATGGAAATGCACAAAATTCGGCCTGAACACAAGGGACGCTCCCCCCTCGAAGGTGAGACCTTCGGCAGAACCGCCGGGTCAAATCCGGCCGAGCTACCCGCGTTAGAGGTCTCAATGTCGGCTTCAGCAGTCACATTCAATCCCATTCCCGTTTGGACCTCTTCCCGCCGATGGAAATGCACAAAATTCGGCCTGAACACGCGGGACGCTCCCCCCACGAAGGTGAGACCTTCGGCAGAACCGCCGGGTCAAATCCGGCCGAGCTACCCGCGTTAGAGGTCTCAATGTCGGCTTCAGCAGTCACATTCAATCCCATTCCCGTTTGGACCTCTTCCCGCCGATGGAAATGCACAAAATTCGGCCTGAACACGCGGGACGCTCCCCCCTCGAAGGCGAGACCGTCGCCAGAACCGCCGGGTCAAATCCGGCTGAGCTACCCGCGTTACAGGTCTCAAAGTCGGGTTGAGCAGTCACGTTCACCCCCATCCCCTTTCGGACCCCTTCCCACGGTTGGAAATGCATGAAAATCGGCCTGTACACGGTGGGCGCTCCCCCCTCGAAGGTGAGACCTTCGGCAGAACCGCCGGGTCAAATCCGGCCGAGCTACCCGCGTTAGAGGTCTCAATGTCGGCTTCAGCAGTCACATTCAATCCCATTCCCGTTTGGACCTCTTCCCGCCGATGGAAATGCACAAAATACGGCCTGAACACGCGGGACGCTCCCCCCTCGAAGGTGAGACCTTCGGCAGAACCGCCGGGTCAAATCCGGCCGAGCTACCCGCGTTAGAGGTCTCAATGTCGGCTTCAGCAGTCACATTCAATCCCATTCCCGTTTGGACCTCTTCCCGCCGATGGAAATGCACAAAATTCGGCCTGAACACGCGGGACGCTCCCCCCTCGAAGGCGAGACCGTCGCCAGAACCGCCGGGTCAAATCCGGCCGAGCTACCCGCGTTAGAGGTCTCAATGTCGGCTTCAGCAGTCACATTCAATCCCATTCCCTTTTGGAACACTTCCCGCCGTTAACAATGCACGATATTCGGCCTGAACACGCGGGACGCTCCCCCCTCGAAGGTGAGACCTTCGGCAGAACCGCCGGGTCAAATCCTGCCGAGCTACCCGCGTTAGAGGTCTCAATGTCGGCTTCAGCAGTCACATTCAATCCCATTCCCTTTTGGAACACTTCCCGCCGTTAACAATGCACGATATTCGGACTGAACACGGGGGCCGGTCCGCCCTCGAAGTCAACACCGTCCGCAGAACCGCCGGGGCAAATCCGGCTGAGCTACCCCGCCCCCGAACACTCAAAGTCCCTCTGAAGCCTTGCATTCGCCTCCTTGGAAAATTGACGTCAAACATTACCAAAATCGGGGGCACGAGCACTAAAGCTAAGTCTCACCCTTTCCCTATCCCTAACCAGGAACCGAACGCCCACCCTCAGCCTCACACCAACGCCGGTGCCACTCCAGACAGACACACCCTTCAAAACCACACCCATCCGGCCATGCAACTCAAAAAGGGTCCAAATTCAGAAACACCCCCTTCAAAAGGCACTCCATCCTCGGCCACACCACCGGGACATGCTCCCCTCGGCGATAATTAAGCCCCCACCACTATTTGAAGCCAACCGCAGCCGCAACTCGAACGGAGAAATCAGGAACCAATTCAAAAATGCGCTTGGTTACTGATTTCTACTGAGCCGAAAAAATTCTAAGTGTCGGTAGTTACTGATTTATACCAACCCGAAAATATTCTAAGTGT
>NW_027309947.1:97500-112500 GCF_047496795.1 Chiloscyllium punctatum
CGTGACGAGCACCGCAGGGCGGCAGAGCCATCGCACTTGGCCGGGTGGCAGAGGAGGACCAGACTATTCACAGATAGCGGCCCAACGACTCCCAGAGCCGGTCGTGCGGCGCGCGAGGTCTGCTCTCATCACAAGAGGCTTTAGGGAGTGCTCAGGCAAGGGTCAGCCCGCAGCCTTCCTGGCAACACCCAGGGGAACCAGGCCACTCGCGTCTCTCGCCTTCATTTTCGACACGAGCGCCTGCGGAGGGCCACCACCCCCTCCGATTGTCAAGAGACCTCCGCACCGGCCTCTGACTTACTCTCAGAATGGACGGAAAGAGCCGGGTAAGCCTTTGAAAAGATTCGACCACGTGCCGAAAACTTTAGACTTCCGTGAGCTCTCCGGCTTGCACCGAGACCCGAAGTCGACGTGCTTAGCACCACGGGACCCCTTTCGCCTGCAGGTCCCGAGCCGCCTTTTATTTTTGTTACGAGTATCGTGTTCCCCAAACCTGGGTGACGAGCACCGCAGGGCGGCAGAGCCATCGCGCTTGTCCGGGTGGCAGAGGAGGACCAGACTATTCACAAATAGCGGCCCAACGACTCCCAGAGCCGGTCGTGCGGCAGGCGAGGTCTGCTCTCATCACAAGAGGCTTTAGGGAGTGCTCAGGCAACGGTCAGCCCGCAGCCTTCTTGGCAACACCCAAGGGAACCAGGCCACTCGCGTCTCTCGCCTTCATTTTGGACACGAGCGCCTGCGGAGGGACGGCCGGAGTCAACGTGGGGTTTGCCCGCCCTCCAATAGTGTCAAAAGACCGCCGCACAAGTCTCTGACTGACTCTTAGAACAGACAGAAAGAGTTTGTCAAATCTGTCAAAAAATTGACAAAGTGTCAAAAATTCGACTTCCAAGAGCTCTCCGGCATGCACTCATACCTGTCATTAAAGTGCTATGCCCGTGGAACCGTTTTTCGGATGCCTTTCAGAACGGTCCCGCGCCGCCATTTTGTTCTAAAAATCGTGTTCCCATATATCTCCGGGTACCCCGCCAACCTCACTGCGGAAAAACTACAAGTGGCACTGAATGGGTCTGAATTCCAAATTTGACTGCATCGGTCTGGAACTCGGTCCGGTCAAAACCGTTTGGATTTTTCTCGGTCCGGACTTCCGCGACAGACAAAGTTAAAGTTTTCGGGCTGCAGGCACAAAACGACAGCTGGCCATTTGCCGGGCTCAATTCACCCAATTCCTCCGGCACTTCGGAGCACATGTTCGGTGTAAGTTTGCGAATCTTTCCCGATGCTGCAGCATTTTCCTCCGCTGACACTTAGAATATTTTTCACACTTTGCTGAAAATTTTTCTAAGTGTTTTTTTCCAAGTTTTCCTGGTTACTGATTTCTTCTTTTTAAACATTTTTCTAAGTTTTTCTGGTTACTGATTTCTTCTTTTTAAACATTTTTCGCAGTTTGTCTGGTTACTGATTTCTTCTTTTTAAACATTTTTCGCCGTTTTTCTGGTTACTGATTTCTTCTTTTTAAACATTTTTCGCCGTTTTTCTGGTTACTGATTTCTTCTTTTTAAACATTTTTCTAAGTTTTTCTGGTTACTCATTTCTTCTTTTTAAACATTTTTCTAAGTTTTTCTGGTTACTGATTTCTTCTTTTTAAACATTTTTCTAAGTTTTTCTGGTTACTCATTTCTTCTTTTTAAACATTTTTCTAAGTTTTTCTGGTTACTCACTTCTTCTTTTTAAACATTTTTCTAAGTTTTTCTGGTTACTGATTTCTTCTTTTTAAACATTTTTCGCCGTTTTTCTGGTTACTGATTTCTTCTTTTTAAACATTTTTCTAAGTTTTTCTGGTTACTCATTTCTTCTTTTTAAACATTTTTCTAAGTTTTTCTGGTTACTGATTTCTTCTTTTTAAACATTTTTCTAAGTTTTTCTGGTTACTCATTTCTTCTTTTTAAACATTTTTCTAAGTTTTCCTGGTTACTCACTTCTTCTTTTTAAACATTTTTCTAAGTTTTTCTGGTTACTGATTTCTTCTTTTTAAACATTTTTCTAAGTTTTTCTGGTTACTCATTTCTTCTTTTTAAACATTTTTCTAAGTTTTTCTGGTTACTGACTTCTTCTTTTTAAACATTTTTCGCAGTTTGTCTGGTTACTGATTTCTTCTTTTTAAACATTTTTCGCCGTTTTTCTGGTTACTGATTTCTTCTTTTTAAACATTTTTCTAAGTTTTTCTGGTTACTCACTTCTTCTTTTTAAACATTTTTCTAAGTTTTCCTGGTTACTGATTTCTTCTTTTTAAACATTTTTCTAAGTTTTTCTGGTTACTGATTTCTTCTTTTTAAACATTTTTCTAAGTTTTTCTGGTTACTGATTTCTTCTTTTTAAACATTTTTCGCAGTTTGTCTGGTTAATGATTTCTTCTTTTTAAACATTTTTCTAAGTTTTTCTGGTTACTGATTTCTTCTTTTTAAACATTTTTCTAAGTTTTTCTGGTTACTCACTTCTTCTTTTTAAACATTTTTCTAAGTTTTCCTGGTTACTCATTTCTTCTTTTTAAACATTTTTCGCAGTTTTTCTGGTTACTGATTTCTTCTTTTTAAACATTTTTCTAAGTTTTCCTGGTTACTGATTTCTTCTTTTTAAACATTTTTCGCAGTTTTTCTGGTTACTGATTTCTTCTTTTTAAACATTTTTCTAAGTTTTTCTGGTTACTGATTTCTTCTTTTTAAACATTTTTCTAAGTTTTTCTGGTTACTCACTTCTTCTTTTTAAACATTTTTCTAAGTTTTTCTGGTTACTCACTTCTTCTTTTGAAACATTTTTCGCAGTTTTTCTGGTTACTGATTTCTTCTTTTTAAACATTTTTCTAAGTTTTTCTGGTTACTGATTTCTTCTTTTTAAACATTTTTCGCAGTTTAACTGGTTACTGATTTCTTCTTTTTAAACATTTTTCTAAGTTTTTCTGGTTACTGATTTCTTCTTTTTAAACATTTTTCTAAGTTTTTCTGGTTACTCACTTCTTCTTTTTAAACATTTTTCTAAGTTTTTCTGGTTACTGATTTCTTCTTTTTAAACATTTTTCGCAGTTTTTCTGGTTACTGATTTCTTCTTTTTAAACATTTTTCTAAGTTTTCCTGGTTACTGATTTCTTCTTTTTAAACATTTTTCGCAGTTTTTCTGGTTACTGATTTCTTCTTTTTAAACATTTTTCTAAGTTTTTCTGGTTACTGATTTCTTCTTTTTAAACATTTTTCTAAGTTTTTCTGGTTACTCACTTCTTCTTTTTAAACATTTTTCTAAGTTTTTCTGGTTACTCACTTCTTCTTTTGAAACATTTTTCGCAGTTTTTCTGGTTACTGATTTCTTCTTTTTAAACATTTTTCTAAGTTTTTCTGGTTACTGATTTCTTCTTTTTAAACATTTTTCTAAGTTTTTCTGGTTACTCATTTCTTCTTTTTAAACATTTTTCTAAGTTTTTCTGGTTACTGATTTCTTCTTTTTAAACATTTTTCTAAGTTTTTCTGGTTACTCATTTCTTCTTTTTAAACATTTTTCTAAGTTTTCCTGGTTACTCACTTCTTCTTTTTAAACATTTTTCTAAGTTTTTCTGGTTACTGATTTCTTCTTTTTAAACATTTTTCTAAGTTTTTCTGGTTACTCATTTCTTCTTTTTAAACATTTTTCTAAGTTTTTCTGGTTACTGACTTCTTCTTTTTAAACATTTTTCGCAGTTTGTCTGGTTACTGATTTCTTCTTTTTAAACATTTTTCGCCGTTTTTCTGGTTACTGATTTCTTCTTTTTAAACATTTTTCTAAGTTTTTCTGGTTACTCACTTCTTCTTTTTAAACATTTTTCTAAGTTTTCCTGGTTACTGATTTCTTCTTTTTAAACATTTTTCTAAGTTTTTCTGGTTACTGATTTCTTCTTTTTAAACATTTTTCTAAGTTTTTCTGGTTACTGATTTCTTCTTTTTAAACATTTTTCGCAGTTTGTCTGGTTAATGATTTCTTCTTTTTAAACATTTTTCTAAGTTTTTCTGGTTACTGATTTCTTCTTTTTAAACATTTTTCTAAGTTTTTCTGGTTACTCACTTCTTCTTTTTAAACATTTTTCTAAGTTTTCCTGGTTACTCATTTCTTCTTTTTAAACATTTTTCGCAGTTTTTCTGGTTACTGATTTCTTCTTTTTAAACATTTTTCTAAGTTTTCCTGGTTACTGATTTCTTCTTTTTAAACATTTTTCGCAGTTTTTCTGGTTACTGATTTCTTCTTTTTAAACATTTTTCTAAGTTTTTCTGGTTACTGATTTCTTCTTTTTAAACATTTTTCTAAGTTTTTCTGGTTACTCACTTCTTCTTTTTAAACATTTTTCTAAGTTTTTCTGGTTACTCACTTCTTCTTTTGAAACATTTTTCGCAGTTTTTCTGGTTACTGATTTCTTCTTTTTAAACATTTTTCTAAGTTTTTCTGGTTACTGATTTCTTCTTTTTAAACATTTTTCGCAGTTTAACTGGTTACTGATTTCTTCTTTTTAAACATTTTTCTAAGTTTTTCTGGTTACTGATTTCTTCTTTTTAAACATTTTTCTAAGTTTTTCTGGTTACTCACTTCTTCTTTTTAAACATTTTTCTAAGTTTTTCTGGTTACTGATTTCTTCTTTTTAAACATTTTTCGCAGTTTTTCTGGTTACTGATTTCTTCTTTTTAAACATTTTTCTAAGTTTTCCTGGTTACTGATTTCTTCTTTTTAAACATTTTTCGCAGTTTTTCTGGTTACTGATTTCTTCTTTTTAAACATTTTTCTAAGTTTTTCTGGTTACTGATTTCTTCTTTTTAAACATTTTTCTAAGTTTTTCTGGTTACTCACTTCTTCTTTTTAAACATTTTTCTAAGTTTTTCTGGTTACTCACTTCTTCTTTTGAAACATTTTTCTAAGTTTTTCTGGTTACTGATTTCTTCTTTTTAAACATTTTTCTAAGTTTTCCTGGTTACTGATTTCTTCTTTTTAAACATTTTTCGCAGTTTTTCTGGTTACTGATTTCTTCTTTTTAAACATTTTTCTAAGTTTTTCTGGTTACTGATTTCTTCTTTTTAAACATTTTTCTAAGTTTTTCTGGTTACTCACTTCTTCTTTTTAAACATTTTTCTAAGTTTTCCTGGTTACTGATTTCTTCTTTTTAAACATTTTTCTAAGTTTTTCTGGTTACTCACTTCTTCTTTTGAAACATTTTTCGCAGTTTTTCTGGTTACTGATTTCTTCTTTTTAAACATTTTTCTAAGTTTTTCTGGTTACTGATTTCTTCTTTTTAAACATTTTTCGCAGTTTAACTGGTTACTGATTTCTTCTTTTTAAACATTTTTCTAAGTTTTTCTGGTTACTGATTTCTTCTTTTTAAACATTTTTCTAAGTTTTTCTGGTTACTCACTTCTTCTTTTTAAACATTTTTCTAAGTTTTTCTGGTTACTGATTTCTTCTTTTTAAACATTTTTCTAAGTTTTCCTGGTTACTGATTTCTTCTTTTTAAACATTTTTCGCAGTTTTTCTGGTTACTGATTTCTTCTTTTTAAACATTTTTCTAAGTTTTTCTGGTTACTGATTTCTTCTTTTTAAACATTTTTCTAAGTTTTTCTGGTTACTCACTTCTTCTTTTTAAACATTTTTCTAAGTTTTCCTGGTTACTGATTTCTTCTTTTTAAACATTTTTCTAAGTTTTTCTGGTTACTCACTTCTTCTTTTGAAACATTTTTCGCAGTTTTTCTGGTTACTGATTTCTTCTTTTTAAACATTTTTCTAAGTTTTTCTGGTTACTGATTTCTTCTTTTTAAACATTTTTCGCAGTTTAACTGGTTACTGATTTCTTCTTTTTAAACATTTTTCTAAGTTTTTCTGGTTACTGATTTCTTCTTTTTAAACATTTTTCTAAGTTTTTCTGGTTACTCACTTCTTCTTTTTAAACATTTTTCTAAGTTTTTCTGGTTACTGATTTCTTCTTTTTAAACATTTTTCGCAGTTTTTCTGGTTACTGATTTCTTCTTTTTAAACATTTTTCTAAGTTTTCCTGGTTACTGATTTCTTCTTTTTAAACATTTTTCGCAGTTTTTCTGGTTACTGATTTCTTCTTTTTAAACATTTTTCTAAGTTTTTCTGGTTACTGATTTCTTCTTTTTAAACATTTTTCTAAGTTTTTCTGGTTACTCACTTCTTCTTTTTAAACATTTTTCTAAGTTTTTCTGGTTACTCACTTCTTCTTTTGAAACATTTTTCTAAGTTTTTCTGGTTACTGATTTCTTCTTTTTAAACATTTTTCTAAGTTTTCCTGGTTACTGATTTCTTCTTTTTAAACATTTTTCGCAGTTTTTCTGGTTACTGATTTCTTCTTTTTAAACATTTTTCTAAGTTTTTCTGGTTACTGATTTCTTCTTTTTAAACATTTTTCTAAGTTTTTCTGGTTACTCACTTCTTCTTTTTAAACATTTTTCTAAGTTTTCCTGGTTACTGATTTCTTCTTTTTAAACATTTTTCGCAGTTTGTCTGGTTACTGATTTCTTCTTTTTAAACATTTTTCGCAGTTTTTCTGGTTACTGATTTCTTCTTTTTAAACATTTTTCTAAGTTTTTCTGGTTACTCACTTCTTCTTTTATAACATTTTTCTAAGTTTTCCTGGTTACTGATTTCTTCTTTTAAAACATTTTTCTAAGTTTTCCTGGTTACTGATTTCTTCTTTTTAAACATTTTTCTAAGTTTTTCTGGTTACTCATTTCTTCTTTTTAAACATTTTTCGCAGTTTTTCTGGTTACTGATTTCTTCTTTTTAAACATTTTCCTAAGTTTTCCTGGTTACTGATTTCTTCTTTTTAAACATTTTTCTAAGTTTTCCTGGTTACTCATTTCTTCTTTTTGATCATTTTTCTAAGTTTTCCTGGTTACTGATTTCTTCGTTTTGAACATTTTTCTAAGTTTTCCTGGTTACTCACTTCTTCTTTTCAAACATTTTTCTTCGTTTTTCTGTTTACTCATTTAGCACTTTCAGGCACTTTCCCATCATTTCCTCGTTCCCGATTTCACCCTTTAAAACGCTTTCGGGCATTTCCCTAAGTTTTGCGGTTCACTCGTTTGGGACTCACTGACACCTTCTCTAGCTTCCCTGCTCACTTTTTTCGTACTGTTGAGAAAATTCGAACCCTTTCCTTAACTATGCCGGTTACTGACTTCACCGCTTCAGACCCTTGTCCCCGTAATGAAAGATACCATTTCCCACCGTGGGAAATGCACGAAAATCGGACTGAACACGGGGGAGGCTCCCCCCTCGAAGGCGAGACCGTCGGCAGAACCGCCGGGTCAAACCCGGCTGAGCTACCCGGCTTACAAGTCTCAAAGTCGGTATGAGCAGTCACGTCCACCCCCATTCCCTTTTGGACCACTTCCCACGGTTCCAAATGCATGAAAATCGGCCTGTACACGGGGGAGGCACCCGCCTCGAAGACGAGACCGTCGGCAGAACCGCCGGGTCAAACCCGGCTGAGCTACCCGGCTCGGAAGCGCCAAAGTCGGGTTGAGCAGTCACATTCACTCCCATCCCCTTTTGGGCAACTTCCCACGGTTGGAAATGCATGGAAATCGGACTGAACACGGGGGAGGCTCCCCCTCTCGAAGGCGAGACCGTCGGCAGAACCGCCGGATCAAACCCGGCTGAGCTACCCGGCTTACAAGTCTCAAAGTCGGTATGAGCAGACACGTCCACCCCCATTCCCTTTTGGACCACTTCCCACGGTTCGAAATGCACGAAAATCGGCCTGTACACGGGGGAGGCACCCGCCTCGAAGACGAGACCGTCGGCAGAACCGCCGGGTCAAACCCGGCCGGGCTACCCGGGTTAGAAGCCCTAGAGTCGGGTTGAGCAGTCACAATCACTCCCATCCCCTTTTGAACCTGTTCCCACCGTTGGAAATGCACGAAAATCGGCCTGTACACGGGGGAGGCTCCCCCCTCGAAGGCGAGACCGTCGGCAGAACCGCCGGGTCAAACCCGGCTGAGCTACCCGGCTTACAAGTCTCGAAGTCGGGTTGAGCAGTCACATTCACTCCCATCGACTTTTGGGCAACTTCCCACCGTTGCAAATGCATGAAAATCGGCCTGTACACGGGGGAGGCACCCGCCTCGAAGTCGAGACCGTCGGCAGAACCGCCGGGTCCAACCCGGCTGAGCTACCCGGCTTACAAGTCTCAAAGCCGGGTTGGGCAGTCACGTTCACCCCCATTCCCTTTTGGATCACTTCCCACGGTTCGAAATGCACGAAAACCGGCCTGTACACGGGGGAGGGTCCGCCCTCGAAGGCGAGACCGTCGGCAGAACCGCCGGGTCAAACCTGGCTGAGCTACCCGGCTTACAAGTCTCAAAGTCGGGTTGAGCAGTCACGTTCACTCCCATCGACTTTTAGACCACTTCCCACGGTTTGAAATGCACGAAAATCGGCCTGTACACGGGGGAGGCTCCGCCCTCGAAGGCGAGACCGACGGCAGAACCGCCGGGTCAAACCCGGCCGGGCTACCCGGGTTAGAAGCCTCAGAGTCGGGTTGAGCAGTCACATTCACTCCCATCGACTTTTGGGCAACTTCCCACCGTTGCAAATGCACGAAAATCGGCCTGTACACGGGGGAGGCACCCGCCTCGAAGACGAGACCGTCGGCAGAACCGCCGGAACAAACCCGGCTGAGCTACCCGGCTTACAAGTCTCAAAGTCGGTATGAGCAGACACGTCCACCCCCATTCCCTTTTGGACCACTTCCCACGGTTCGAAATGCATGAAAATCGGCCTGTATACGGGGGAGGCACCCGCCTCGAAGACGAGACCGTCGGCAGACCCGCCGGGTCAAACCCGGCCGGGCTACCCGGGTTAGAAGCCTCAGAGTCGGGTTGAGCAGTCGCATTCACCCCCATCCCCTTTTGAACCTCTTCCCACCGTTGGAAATGCACGGAAATCGGCCTGTACACGGGGGAGGCCCCCCTCTCGAAGGCGAGACCGACGGCAGAACCGCCGGGTCAAACCCGGCCGAGCTACCCGGGTTAGAAGCCTCAGAGTCGGGTTGAGCAGTCACATTCACTCCCATCCCCTTTTGAACCTGTTCCCACCGTTGGAAATGCACGAAAATCGGCCTGTACACGGGGGAGGCCCCCCTCTCGAAGACGAGACCGTCGGCAGACCCGCCGGAACAAACCCGGCTGAGCTACCCGGCTTACAAGTCTCAAAGTCGGTATGAGCAGACACGTCCACCCCCATTCCCTTTTGGACCACTTCCCACGGTTCGAAATGCACGAAAATCGGCCTGTACACGGGGGAGGCACCCGCCTCGAAGACGAGACCGTCGGCAGAACCGCCGGGTCAAACCCGGCCGAGCTACCCGGCTTAAAAGTCTCAAAGTCGGTATGAGCAGTCACATTCACCCCCATTCCCTTTTGGACCACTTCCCACGGTTGGAAATGCATGAAAATCGGCCTGGACACGGGGGAGGCTCCCCCCTCGATGACGAGACCGTCGGCAGAACCGCCGGAACAAACCCGGCTGAGCTACCCGGCTTACAAGTCTCAAAGTCGGTATGAGCAGACACGTCCACCCCCATTCCCTTTTGGACCACTTCCCACCGTTGGAAATGCACGAAAATCGGCCTGTACACGGGGGAGGCACCGGCCTCGAAGACGAGACCGTCGGCAGAACCGCCGGGTCAAACCCGGCTGAGCTACCCGGCTTACAAGTCTCGAAGTCGGGTTGAGCAGTCACATTCACTCCCATCGACTTTTGGGCAACTTCCCACGGTTCGAAATGCACAAGATTCGGCCTGAACACGGGGGACGCTCCCCCCTCGAAGGCGAGACCGTCGGCAGACCCGCCGGGTCAAACCCGGCTGAGCTACCCGGCTCGGAAGCGCCAAAGTCGGGTTGAGCAGTCACGTTCACTCCCATCCCCTTTTGGACCGCTTCCCAGGGTACGAAATGCATGAAAATCGGCCTGTACACGGGGGAGGCACCCGCCTCGAAGACGAGACCGTCGGCAGAACGGCCGGGTCAAACCCGGCTGAGCTACCCGGCTTACAAGTCTCAAAGTCGGGTTGAGCAGTCACATTCACTCCCATCGACTTTTGGGCAACTTCCCACGGTTCGAAATGCACAAAATTCGGCCTGAACACGGGGGACGCTCCCCCCTCGAAGGCGAGACCGTCGGCAGAACCGCCGGGTCAAACCCGGCTGAGCTACCCGGCTTAAAAGTCTCAAAGTCGGTATGAGCAGTCACATTCACCCCCATTCCCTTTTGGACCACTTCCCACGGTTGGAAATGCATGAAAATCGGCCTGGACACGGGGGAGGCTCCCCCCTCGATGACGAGACCGTCGGCAGAACCGCCGGAACAAACCCGGCTGAGCTACCCGGCTTACAAGTCTCAAAGTCGGTATGAGCAGACACGTCCACCCCCATTCCCTTTTGGACCACTTCCCACCGTTGGAAATGCACGAAAATCGGCCTGTACACGGGGGAGGCACCGGCCTCGAAGACGAGACCGTCGGCAGAACCGCCGGATCAAACCCGGCCGAGCTACCCGGGTTAGAAGCCTCAGAGTCGGGTTGAGCAGTCACATTCACCCCCATCCCCTTTTGAACCTCTTCCCACCGTTGGAAATGCACGAAAATCGGCCTGTACACGGGGGAGGCCCCCCTCTCGAAGACGAGACCGTCGGCAGACCCGCCGGATCAAACCCGGCCGAGCTACACGGCTTACAAGTCTCGATGTCGGTATGAGCAGTCACGTCCACCCCCATTCCCTTTTGGACCACTTCCCACGGTACGAAATGCATGAAAATCGGCCTGTACACGGGGGAGGCACCCGCCTCGAAGACGAGACCGTCGGCAGAACCGCCGGGTCAAACCCGGCTGAGCTACCCGGCTCGGAAGCGCCAAAGTCGGGTTGAGCAGTCACATTCACTCCCATCCCCTTTTGGGCCACTTCCCACGGTTCGAAATGCACGAAAATCGGCCTGTACACGGGGGAGGCTCCCCCCTCGAAGGCGAGACCGTCGGCAGAACCGCCGGGTCAAACCCGGCTGAGCTATCCGGGTTAGAAGCCTCAAAGTCGGGTTGAGCAGTCACGTCCACCCCCATCCCCTTTTGGACCACTTCCCACGGTTCGAAATGCACGAAAATCGGCCTGTACACGGGGGAGGCACCCGCCTCGAAGACGAGACCGTCGGCAGACCCGCCGGATCAAACCCGGCCGAGCTACACGGCTTACAAGTCTCAATGTCGGTATGAGCAGTCACGTCCACCCCTATTCCCTTTTGGACCACTTCCCACGGTACGAAATGCATGAAAATCGGCCTGTACACGGGGGAGGCACCCGCCTCGAAGACGAGACCGTCGGCAGAACCGCCGGGTCAAACCCGGCTGAGCTACCCGGCTCGGAAGCGCCAAAGTCGGGTTGAGCAGTCACATTCACTCCCATCGACTTTTGGGCAACTTCCCACGGTTCGAAATGCACAAAATTCGGCCTGAACACGGGGGACGCTCCCCCCTCGAAGGCGAGACCGTCGGCAGAACCGCCGGGTCAAACCCGGCCGAGCTACCCGGGTCGGAAGCGCCAAGGTCGGTATGAGCAGTCACATTCACTCCCATCCCCTTTTGGACCGCTTCCCACGGTTTGAAATGCACGAAAATCGGCCTGTACACGGGGGAGGCGCCCCTCTCGAAGGCGAGACCGACGGCAGAACCGCCGGGTCAAACCCGGCCGAGCTACCCGGGTTAGAAGCCTCAGAGTCGGGTTGAGCAGTCACATTCACCCCCATCCCCTTTTGAACCTCTTCCCACCGTTGGAAATGCACGAAAATCGGCCTGTACACGGGGGAGGCCCCCCTCTCGAAGACGAGACCGTCGGCAGACCCGCCGGATCAAACCCGGCCGAGCTACACGGCTTACAAGTCTCGATGTCGGTATGAGCAGTCACGTCCACCCCCATTCCCTTTTGGACCACTTCCCACGGTACGAAATGCATGAAAATCGGCCTGTACACGGGGGAGGCACCCGCCTCGAAGACGAGACCGTCGGCAGAACCGCCGGGTCAAACCCGGCTGAGCTACCCGGCTCGGAAGCGCCAAAGTCGGGTTGAGCAGTCACATTCACTCCCATCCCCTTTTGGGCCACTTCCCACGGTTCGAAATGCATGAAAATCGGCCTGTACACGGGGGACGCTCCCCCCTCGAAGGCGAGGCCGTCGGCAGAACCGCCGGGTCAAACCCGGCTGAGCTACCCGGGTTAGATGCCTCAAAGTCGGGTTGAGCAGTCACATTCACCCCCATCCCCTTTCGGCCCCCTTCCCACGGTTGGAAATGCATGAAAATCGGCCTGTACACGGTGGGCGCTCCCCCCTCGAAGGTGAGACCTTCGGCAGAACCGCCGGGTCAAATCCTGCCGAGCTACCCGCGTTAGAGGTCTCAATGTCGGCTTCAGCAGTCACATTCAATCCCATTCCCGTTTGGACCTCTTCCCGCCGATGGAAATGCACAAAATTCGGCCTGAACACGCGGGACGCTCCCCCCTCGAAGGCGAGACCGTCGCCAGAACCGCCGGGTCAAATCCGGCTGAGCTACCCGCGTTACAGGTCTCAAAGTCGGGTTGAGCAGTCACGTTCACCCCCATCCCCTTTCGGACCCCTTCCCACGGTTGGAAATGCATGAAAATCGGCCTGTACACGGTGGGCGCTCCCCCCTCGAAGGTGAGACCTTCGGCAGAACCGCCGGGTCAAATCCGGCCGAGCTACCCGCGTTAGAGGTCTCAATGTCGGCTTCAGCAGTCACATTCAATCCCATTCCCGTTTGGACCTCTTCCCGCCGATGGAAATGCACAAAATTCGGCCTGAACACGCGGGACGCTCCCCCCACGAAGGTGAGACCTTCGGCAGAACCGCCGGGTCAAATCCGGCCGAGCTACCCGCGTTAGAGGTCTCAATGTCGGCTTCAGCAGTCACATTCAATCCCATTCCCGTTTGGACCTCTTCCCGCCGATGGAAATGCACAAAATTCGGCCTGAACACGCGGGACGCTCCCCCCTCGAAGGCGAGACCGTCGCCAGAACCGCCGGGTCAAATCCGGCCGAGCTACCCGCGTTAGAGGTCTCAATGTCGGCTTCAGCAGTCACATTCAATCCCATTCCCTTTTGGAACACTTCCCGCCGTTAACAATGCACGATATTCGGCCTGAACACGCGGGACGCTCCCCCCTCGAAGGTGAGACCTTCGGCAGAACCGCCGGGTCAAATCCTGCCGAGCTACCCGCGTTAGAGGTCTCAATGTCGGCTTCAGCAGTCACATTCAATCCCATTCCCTTTTGGAACACTTCCCGCCGTTAACAATGCACGATATTCGGACTGAACACGGGGGCCGGTCCGCCCTCGAAGTCAACACCGTCCGCAGAACCGCCGGGGCAAATCCGGCTGAGCTACCCCGCCCCCGAACACTCAAAGTCCCTCTGAAGCCTTGCATTCGCCTCCTTGGAAAATTGACGTCAAACATTACCAAAATCGGGGGCACGAGCACTAAAGCTAAGTCTCACCCTTTCCCTATCCCTAACCAGGAACCGAACGCCCACCCTCAGCCTCACACCAACGCCGGTGCCACTCCAGACAGACACACCCTTCAAAACCACACCCATCCGGCCATGCAACTCAAAAAGGGTCCAAATTCAGAAACACCCCCTTCAAAAGGCACTCCATCCTCGGCCACACCACCGGGACATGCTCCCCTCGGCGATAATTAAGCCCCCACCACTATTTGAAGCCAACCGCAGCCGCAACTCGAACGGAGAAATCAGGAACCAATTCAAAAATGCGCTTGGTTACTGATTTCTACTGAGCCGAAAAAATTCTAAGTGTCGGTAGTTACTGATTTATACCAACCCGAAAATATTCTAAGTGTCAGTGGTTACTGATTTATACCAACTCGAAAATATTCTAAGTGTCGGTGGTTACTGATTTATACCAACTCGAAAATATTCTAAGTGTCGGTGGTTACTGATTTATACCAACCCGAAAAAATTCTAAGTGTCAGTGGTTACTGATTTATACCAACCCGAAAATATTCTAAGTGTCAGTGGTTACTGATTTATACCAACCCGAAAATATTCTAAGTGTCAGTGGTTACTGATTTGTACCGACCCGAAAAAATTCTAAGTGTCAGTGGTTACTGATTTATACCAACTCGAAAAAATTCTAAGTGTCAGTGGTTACTGATTTATACCGACCCGAAAAAATTCTAAGTGTCAGTGGTTACTGATTTATACCAAGTCGAAAATATTCTAAGTGTCAGTGGTTACTGATTTATACCAACCCGAAAAAATTCTAAGTGTCAGTGGTTACTGATTTATACCAAGTCGAAAAAATTCTAAGTGTCAGTGGTTACTGATTTATACCAAGTCGAAAAAATTCTAAGTGTCAGTGGTTACTGATTTATACCAACCCGAAAATATTCTAAGTGTCAGTGGTTACTGATTTGTACCGACCCGAAAATATTCTAAGTGTCAGTGGTTACTGATTTATACCAACCCGAAAAAATTCTAAGTGTCAGTGGTTACTGATTTATACCAAGTCGAAAAAATTCTAAGTGTCAGTGGTTACTGATTTATACCAACCCGAAAATATTCTAAGTGTCAGTGGTTACTGATTTGTACCGACCCGAAAAAATTCTAAGTGTCAGTGGTTACTGATTTATACCAACTCGAAAAAATTCTAAGTGTCAGTGGTTACTGATTTATACCGACCCGAAAAAATTCTAAGTGTCAGTGGTTACTGATTTATACCAACTCGAAAATATTCTAAGTGTCGGTGGTTACTGATTTATACCAACCCGAAAAAATTCTAAGTGTCAGTGGTTACTGATTTATACCAACTCGAAAAATTTCTAAGTGTCAGTGGTTACTGATTTATACCAACTCGAAAAATTTCTAAGTGTCAGTGGTTACTGATTTATACCAAGT
>NW_027309947.1:117500-120000 GCF_047496795.1 Chiloscyllium punctatum
GGGGACGTGCTCGGCGCAATTCCACGGGACCGGAGACCCTCCCCCGTCCACGGCGGGAGGCGAAACTCGGAAGTGCCGGCTGCTTACTCGAGCGGAAGGGTCAGCCTGATTCCTGCCTTGCCGGAGGCCCGGTCGCGGGGGTGACGACCCGCCGCCCGGGACGTGCGAGGCACCAGCAGACAGAGACTGCCCGACGGTCAGAGAGAGGGAGAGAGGAGTGCCGAGGCTCAAGTGGCGAACGGTCGCGCAGGCACGCCACGCACATCGATCGCCAGCCGCGGAACGGCACGGCCTTCAGTGGGGCCGGCGGGCGACGCCGCTCCTGAACCCAGCGGCCCCGAGCCGGACGAGTTGAGGAAGGCACGCCGACGGTGACAGGGTACGGAAGACACAGCGGTGGCCTTCTGGCGACTTGGCCCCCGACAGCCCGACGTTCCGCCGTCCTCCCGATGGCCAGGAGGACCGTGCGGGGGTCGGCCGACGGCGTGGTAGGTGTGCCTGCACGGTGACGGAGCACACACCACGCCCGCCAACCCCTCCGTACCTCCCGAGACCGGTGGCAGGACGGAGCGGAAAACGTGCGGACTGAACGGGAGAGCCAAGAGCCAGCGATCCACGCGCGTGCGACCGTCCAAGTCACAGCGTTCGACGAAAACCTCCTCCCTCGGCCAGGCACTCGGCGCCAGCAGGGGAGACAGGATCAGACGCCCCGCCGGCCACTTAAGGCCGAGGACGAACCACGAGACGGGCGGCTGCAGCAGCGGGCGGCCTGCAGCTCCCAGCACTCTCAATCGATCAACCATCGAGTCGGGTCAGCGTGTCAAACCGGCGAGCTCCACGGTCAGGCCGGCGGCGCACCAGCACCGGACCTCCGCGGCTCCCTTCACTCTTTCCACTGCCAGCCAACCGAGAGACGGACCCAATGCGGACGTGCAGAGCTTAGGCAGACCCCCCACTGGAGGCTCAACACTTCGTGGCAGCTCCGTGTCCCAGAGACCAGGAGGGTTGGCACACACACACAGTGTGAACCACCGACAGCCATTCTGGGACCGGTGACAGCCGTGCTGGCCCCACTGCCACGACACAGACGGACGCCAGGCCGCGCTCCCCGGCGGGGGGATGGCGTCGAGCCTGACGAACGGAATGTGCAGGGTGGGGGGGAAAGGCCAAGCGCTCCGACGCCGGAGGGCTCCGGAGTCTGAACTTAGGGGGACAAAGAGGACGGGTCCTCTGCGACACCCCAGCCGCGCTCTCGCCAGCCAAGGCGAGTGCGATTGATTGCCAAACGACCCTCAGACAGGCGTGGCCCCGGGAAGAACCCGGGGCCGCAAAGTGCGTTCAAAGTGTCGATGATCAATGTGTCCTGCAATTCACATTAATTCTCGCAGCTAGCTGCGTTCGTCATCGACGCACGAGCCGAGTGATCCACCGTCAAGAGTTGTCTGAGTTTGTTTTAGGTCTCTCCCTCGCCAGAGGAAAGCGACCCGGACCGCACATACGCTCCCCACCTTGAGCTACAGCCACCTGCACGCCGGCGTGCGGGCGGAGCAGGGTGGCGTGAAGCGATGGGGAGCACCATCCTGGTGCGGCCCGCAGAAACATACGTCTATTGGGGGGAGGAGGACAGGGCGCCCAAGAGGCGATGCGTGCCCCAACGCACCGCAGCGACGGAGGCAGGATCACCGCCACCATGTCGCCCGCCTAGTATCACGAGGCGTGCAGCAGCTTTGCCCTAGGAAAAGCAGAGGCGGGAACGGGCAACGGCCATCGGTTCGGCAGCGTCACTGACGCGTGCACGTGGCGGCGTGTCGGCGAGCGGACTTCCTGCGAGGAGGCGGGGGCGGCACTCGCCCGAGCAGACGCCCGCCCGGCCCAGCCACCGCCGAGGTGGACTGGGAGTCGCGGCAACGGCTCGTCATACTCGTTCCCACACTCACAGCGCAGCTTGCCCGCAAGCCACCGACCACCGATCGACGCCAGGCGCCCCGACCGAGAGCGGGATCGCTCGTTCGCCCTGCTGGCAGTTCGCTGGGGATCACTACTGCACGGAGCTCGGAGACCGACGGGCGGCAACTCGAGAGTCTTTAAACCACCACCCCCATCCCGCAAGTGCAAAGAGGCTGTATACGCACAGACGGGTGAGGGGAATAGGTACCCCGTCGGGTTTGAAGGGAGCGTGACTAGATAGCAACGATGTAAACCCAGCCGATTTGGGAGCGAAAGACCGGCGCCTGCATCACCGGCTTCGTTTCCCGTGGCTGGAGAGTACACCGAAACCCTCCGTCTGTCGCGAGCTCCCGACGACGCGGTGCCGCCAAGCAGCAGGGCCGGACCTGGTGTGGCTCCCCTCGTCGATCACAGACCGGTCGGCACTACTGACGAGACGGTGGAACGGGCTTCGCCCCTTGTGACGAAGGGTGATGCGAACCCGCCCGCCCGCGTGCGTTCGGGGTGGACTCGGCAAACGGAGATTTGAAATCGGAAAGTGTCCTCCTGCCCC
>NW_027309947.1:125000-140000 GCF_047496795.1 Chiloscyllium punctatum
CGTCAATAGACCGCCGCACCGGCCTCTGACTGACTCTCAGAATGGACGGAAAGAGCCGGGTAAGCCTTTCAAAAGATTCGACCACGTGCCGAAAACTTTAGACTTCCGTGAGCTCTCCGGCTTGCACCGAGACCCGAAGTCGACGTGCTAAGCACCACGGGACCCCTTTCGCCTGCAGGTCCCGAGCCGCCTTTATTTGCTGTTACGAGCATCGTGTGCCCCATACCTGCGTGACAAGCACCGCAGGGCGGCAGAGCCATCGCACTTAGCCGGGTGGCAGAGGAGGACCAGACTATTCACAGATAGCGGCCCAACGACTCCCAGAGCCGGTCGTGCGGCGCGCGAGGTCTGCTCTCTTCACAAGAGGCTTTATTAGGGAGTGCTAAGGCAAGGTTCTGTGCCCTCCACCCTCATCGCAACACCCATGGGAGCCTCCGGTCGTCAATAGACCGCCGCACCGGCCTCTGACTGACTCTCAGAATGGACGGAAAGAGCCGGGTAAGCCTTTCAAAAGATTCGACCACGTGCCGAAAACTTTAGACTTCCGTGAGCTCTCCGGCTTGCACCGAGACCCGAAGTCGACGTGCTAAGCACCACGGGACCCCTTTCGCCTGCAGGTCCCGAGCCGCCTTTATTTGCTGTTACGAGCATCGTGTGCCCCATACCTGCGTGACAAGCACCGCAGGGCGGCAGAGCCATCGCACTTGGCCGGGTGGCAGAGGAGGACCCGACTATTCACAGATAGCGGCCCAACGACTCCCAGAGCCGGTCGTGCGGCGCGCGAGGTCTGCTCTCTTCACAAGAGGCTTTATTAGGGAGTGCTAAGGCAAGGTTCTGTGCCCTCCACCCTCATCGCAACACCCATGGGAGCCTCCGGTCGTCAATAGACCGCCGCACCGGCCTCTGACTGACTCTCAGAATGGACGGAAAGAGCCGGGTAAGCCTTTCAAAAGATTCGACCACGTGCCGAAAACTTTAGACTTCCGTGAGCTCTCCGGCTTGCACCGAGACCCGAAGTCGACGTGCGAAGCACCACGGGACCCCTTTCGCCTGCAGGTCCCGAGCCGCCTTTATTTGCTGTTACGAGCATCGTGTGCCCCATACCTGCGTGACGAGCACCGCAGGGCGGCAGAGCCATCGCACTTGGCCGGGTGGCAGAGGAGGACCAGACTATTCACAGATAGCGGCCCAACGACTCCCAGAGCCGGTCGTGCGGCGCGCGAGGTCTGCTCTCTTCACAAGAGGCTTTATTAGGGAGTGCTAAGGCAAGGTTCTGTGCCCTCCACCCTCATCGCAACACCCATGGGAGCCTCCGGTCGTCAATAGACCGCCGCACCGGCCTCTGACTGACTCTCAGAATGGACGGAAAGAGCCGGGTAAGCCTTTCAAAAGATTCGACCACGTGCCGAAAACTTTAGACTTCCGTGAGCTCTCCGGCTTGCACCGAGACCCGAAGTCGACGTGCTAAGCACCACGGGACCCCTTTCGCCTGCAGGTCCCGAGCCGCCTTTATTTGCTGTTACGAGCATCGTGTGCCCCATACCTGCGTGACGAGCACCGCAGGGCGGCAGAGCCATCGCACTTGGCCGGGTGGCAGAGGAGGACCAGACTATTCACAGATAGCGGCCCAACGACTCCCAGAGCCGGTCGTGCGGCGCGCGAGGTCTGCTCTCATCACAAGAGGCTTTAGGGAGTGCTCAGGCAAGGGTCAGCCCGCAGCCTTCCTGGCAACACCCAGGGGAACCAGGCCACTCGCGTCTCTCGCCTTCATTTTCGACACGAGCGCCTGCGGAGGGCCACCACCCCCTCCGATTGTCAAGAGACCTCCGCACCGGCCTCTGACTTACTCTCAGAATGGACGGAAAGAGCCGGGTAAGCCTTTGAAAAGATTCGACCACGTGCCGAAAACTTTAGACTTCCGTGAGCTCTCCGGCTTGCACCGAGACCCGAAGTCGACGTGCTTAGCACCACGGGACCCCTTTCGCCTGCAGGTCCCGAGCCGCCTTTTATTTTTGTTACGAGTATCGTGTTCCCCAAACCTGGGTGACGAGCACCGCAGGGCGGCAGAGCCATCGCGCTTGTCCGGGTGGCAGAGGAGGACCAGACTATTCACAAATAGCGGCCCAACGACTCCCAGAGCCGGTCGTGCGGCAGGCGAGGTCTGCTCTCATCACAAGAGGCTTTAGGGAGTGCTCAGGCAACGGTCAGCCCGCAGCCTTCTTGGCAACACCCAAGGGAACCAGGCCACTCGCGTCTCTCGCCTTCATTTTGGACACGAGCGCCTGCGGAGGGACGGCCGGAGTCAACGTGGGGTTTGCCCGCCCTCCAATAGTGTCAAAAGACCGCCGCACAAGTCTCTGACTGACTCTTAGAACAGACAGAAAGAGTTTGTCAAATCTGTCAAAAAATTGACAAAGTGTCAAAAATTCGACTTCCAAGAGCTCTCCGGCATGCACTCATACCTGTCATTAAAGTGCTATGCCCGTGGAACCGTTTTTCGGATGCCTTTCAGAACGGTCCCGCGCCGCCATTTTGTTCTAAAAATCGTGTTCCCATATATCTCCGGGTACCCCGCCAACCTCACTGCGGAAAAACTACAAGTGGCACTGAATGGGTCTGAATTCCAAATTTGACTGCATCGGTCTGGAACTCGGTCCGGTCAAAACCGTTTGGATTTTTCTCGGTCCGGACTTCCGCGACAGACAAAGTTAAAGTTTTCGGGCTGCAGGCACAAAACGACAGCTGGCCATTTGCCGGGCTCAATTCACCCAATTCCTCCGGCACTTCGGAGCACATGTTCGGTGTAAGTTTGCGAATCTTTCCCGATGCTGCAGCATTTTCCTCCGCTGACACTTAGAATATTTTTCACACTTTGCTGAAAATTTTTCTAAGTGTTTTTTTCCAAGTTTTCCTGGTTACTGATTTCTTCTTTTTAAACATTTTTCTAAGTTTTTCTGGTTACTGATTTCTTCTTTTTAAACATTTTTCGCAGTTTGTCTGGTTACTGATTTCTTCTTTTTAAACATTTTTCGCCGTTTTTCTGGTTACTGATTTCTTCTTTTTAAACATTTTTCGCCGTTTTTCTGGTTACTGATTTCTTCTTTTTAAACATTTTTCTAAGTTTTTCTGGTTACTCATTTCTTCTTTTTAAACATTTTTCTAAGTTTTTCTGGTTACTGATTTCTTCTTTTTAAACATTTTTCTAAGTTTTTCTGGTTACTCATTTCTTCTTTTTAAACATTTTTCTAAGTTTTTCTGGTTACTCACTTCTTCTTTTTAAACATTTTTCTAAGTTTTTCTGGTTACTGATTTCTTCTTTTTAAACATTTTTCGCCGTTTTTCTGGTTACTGATTTCTTCTTTTTAAACATTTTTCTAAGTTTTTCTGGTTACTCATTTCTTCTTTTTAAACATTTTTCTAAGTTTTTCTGGTTACTGATTTCTTCTTTTTAAACATTTTTCTAAGTTTTTCTGGTTACTCATTTCTTCTTTTTAAACATTTTTCTAAGTTTTCCTGGTTACTCACTTCTTCTTTTTAAACATTTTTCTAAGTTTTTCTGGTTACTGATTTCTTCTTTTTAAACATTTTTCTAAGTTTTTCTGGTTACTCATTTCTTCTTTTTAAACATTTTTCTAAGTTTTTCTGGTTACTGACTTCTTCTTTTTAAACATTTTTCGCAGTTTGTCTGGTTACTGATTTCTTCTTTTTAAACATTTTTCGCCGTTTTTCTGGTTACTGATTTCTTCTTTTTAAACATTTTTCTAAGTTTTTCTGGTTACTCACTTCTTCTTTTTAAACATTTTTCTAAGTTTTCCTGGTTACTGATTTCTTCTTTTTAAACATTTTTCTAAGTTTTTCTGGTTACTGATTTCTTCTTTTTAAACATTTTTCTAAGTTTTTCTGGTTACTGATTTCTTCTTTTTAAACATTTTTCGCAGTTTGTCTGGTTAATGATTTCTTCTTTTTAAACATTTTTCTAAGTTTTTCTGGTTACTGATTTCTTCTTTTTAAACATTTTTCTAAGTTTTTCTGGTTACTCACTTCTTCTTTTTAAACATTTTTCTAAGTTTTCCTGGTTACTCATTTCTTCTTTTTAAACATTTTTCGCAGTTTTTCTGGTTACTGATTTCTTCTTTTTAAACATTTTTCTAAGTTTTCCTGGTTACTGATTTCTTCTTTTTAAACATTTTTCGCAGTTTTTCTGGTTACTGATTTCTTCTTTTTAAACATTTTTCTAAGTTTTTCTGGTTACTGATTTCTTCTTTTTAAACATTTTTCTAAGTTTTTCTGGTTACTCACTTCTTCTTTTTAAACATTTTTCTAAGTTTTTCTGGTTACTCACTTCTTCTTTTGAAACATTTTTCGCAGTTTTTCTGGTTACTGATTTCTTCTTTTTAAACATTTTTCTAAGTTTTTCTGGTTACTGATTTCTTCTTTTTAAACATTTTTCGCAGTTTAACTGGTTACTGATTTCTTCTTTTTAAACATTTTTCTAAGTTTTTCTGGTTACTGATTTCTTCTTTTTAAACATTTTTCTAAGTTTTTCTGGTTACTCACTTCTTCTTTTTAAACATTTTTCTAAGTTTTTCTGGTTACTGATTTCTTCTTTTTAAACATTTTTCGCAGTTTTTCTGGTTACTGATTTCTTCTTTTTAAACATTTTTCTAAGTTTTCCTGGTTACTGATTTCTTCTTTTTAAACATTTTTCGCAGTTTTTCTGGTTACTGATTTCTTCTTTTTAAACATTTTTCTAAGTTTTTCTGGTTACTGATTTCTTCTTTTTAAACATTTTTCTAAGTTTTTCTGGTTACTCACTTCTTCTTTTTAAACATTTTTCTAAGTTTTTCTGGTTACTCACTTCTTCTTTTGAAACATTTTTCGCAGTTTTTCTGGTTACTGATTTCTTCTTTTTAAACATTTTTCTAAGTTTTTCTGGTTACTGATTTCTTCTTTTTAAACATTTTTCTAAGTTTTTCTGGTTACTCATTTCTTCTTTTTAAACATTTTTCTAAGTTTTTCTGGTTACTGATTTCTTCTTTTTAAACATTTTTCTAAGTTTTTCTGGTTACTCATTTCTTCTTTTTAAACATTTTTCTAAGTTTTCCTGGTTACTCACTTCTTCTTTTTAAACATTTTTCTAAGTTTTTCTGGTTACTGATTTCTTCTTTTTAAACATTTTTCTAAGTTTTTCTGGTTACTCATTTCTTCTTTTTAAACATTTTTCTAAGTTTTTCTGGTTACTGACTTCTTCTTTTTAAACATTTTTCGCAGTTTGTCTGGTTACTGATTTCTTCTTTTTAAACATTTTTCGCCGTTTTTCTGGTTACTGATTTCTTCTTTTTAAACATTTTTCTAAGTTTTTCTGGTTACTCACTTCTTCTTTTTAAACATTTTTCTAAGTTTTCCTGGTTACTGATTTCTTCTTTTTAAACATTTTTCTAAGTTTGTCTGGTTACTGATTTCTTCTTTTTAAACATTTTTCTAAGTTTTTCTGGTTACTGATTTCTTCTTTTTAAACATTTTTCGCAGTTTGTCTGGTTAATGATTTCTTCTTTTTAAACATTTTTCTAAGTTTTTCTGGTTACTGATTTCTTCTTTTTAAACATTTTTCTAAGTTTTTCTGGTTACTCACTTCTTCTTTTTAAACATTTTTCTAAGTTTTCCTGGTTACTCATTTCTTCTTTTTAAACATTTTTCGCAGTTTTTCTGGTTACTGATTTCTTCTTTTTAAACATTTTTCTAAGTTTTCCTGGTTACTGATTTCTTCTTTTTAAACATTTTTCGCAGTTTTTCTGGTTACTGATTTCTTCTTTTTAAACATTTTTCTAAGTTTTTCTGGTTACTGATTTCTTCTTTTTAAACATTTTTCTAAGTTTTTCTGGTTACTCACTTCTTCTTTTTAAACATTTTTCTAAGTTTTTCTGGTTACTCACTTCTTCTTTTGAAACATTTTTCGCAGTTTTTCTGGTTACTGATTTCTTCTTTTTAAACATTTTTCTAAGTTTTTCTGGTTACTGATTTCTTCTTTTTAAACATTTTTCGCAGTTTAACTGGTTACTGATTTCTTCTTTTTAAACATTTTTCTAAGTTTTTCTGGTTACTGATTTCTTCTTTTTAAACATTTTTCTAAGTTTTTCTGGTTACTCACTTCTTCTTTTTAAACATTTTTCTAAGTTTTTCTGGTTACTGATTTCTTCTTTTTAAACATTTTTCGCAGTTTTTCTGGTTACTGATTTCTTCTTTTTAAACATTTTTCTAAGTTTTCCTGGTTACTGATTTCTTCTTTTTAAACATTTTTCGCAGTTTTTCTGGTTACTGATTTCTTCTTTTTAAACATTTTTCTAAGTTTTTCTGGTTACTCATTTCTTCTTTTTAAACATTTTTCGCAGTTTTTCTGGTTACTGATTTCTTCTTTTTAAACATTTTCCTAAGTTTTCCTGGTTACTGATTTCTTCTTTTTAAACATTTTTCTAAGTTTTCCTGGTTACTCATTTCTTCTTTTTGATCATTTTTCTAAGTTTTCCTGGTTACTGATTTCTTCGTTTTGAACATTTTTCTAAGTTTTCCTGGTTACTCACTTCTTCTTTTCAAACATTTTTCTTCGTTTTTCTGTTTACTCATTTAGCACTTTCAGGCACTTTCCCATCATTTCCTCGTTCCCGATTTCACCCTTTAAAACGCTTTCGGGCATTTCCCTAAGTTTTGCGGTTCACTCGTTTGGGACTCACTGACACCTTCTCTAGCTTCCCTGCTCACTTTTTTCGTACTGTTGAGAAAATTCGAACCCTTTCCTTAACTATGCCGGTTACTGACTTCACCGCTTCAGACCCTTGTCCCCGTAATGAAAGATACCATTTCCCACCGTGGGAAATGCACGAAAATCGGACTGAACACGGGGGAGGCTCCCCCCTCGAAGGCGAGACCGTCGGCAGAACCGCCGGGTCAAACCCGGCTGAGCTACCCGGCTTACAAGTCTCAAAGTCGGTATGAGCAGTCACGTCCACCCCCATTCCCTTTTGGACCACTTCCCACGGTTCCAAATGCATGAAAATCGGCCTGTACACGGGGGAGGCACCCGCCTCGAAGACGAGACCGTCGGCAGAACCGCCGGGTCAAACCCGGCTGAGCTACCCGGCTCGGAAGCGCCAAAGTCGGGTTGAGCAGTCACATTCACTCCCATCCCCTTTTGGGCAACTTCCCACGGTTGGAAATGCATGGAAATCGGACTGAACACGGGGGAGGCTCCCCCTCTCGAAGGCGAGACCGTCGGCAGAACCGCCGGATCAAACCCGGCTGAGCTACCCGGCTTACAAGTCTCAAAGTCGGTATGAGCAGACACGTCCACCCCCATTCCCTTTTGGACCACTTCCCACGGTTCGAAATGCACGAAAATCGGCCTGTACACGGGGGAGGCACCCGCCTCGAAGACGAGACCGTCGGCAGAACCGCCGGGTCAAACCCGGCCGGGCTACCCGGGTTAGAAGCCCTAGAGTCGGGTTGAGCAGTCACAATCACTCCCATCCCCTTTTGAACCTGTTCCCACCGTTGGAAATGCACGAAAATCGGCCTGTACACGGGGGAGGCTCCCCCCTCGAAGGCGAGACCGTCGGCAGAACCGCCGGGTCAAACCCGGCTGAGCTACCCGGCTTACAAGTCTCGAAGTCGGGTTGAGCAGTCACATTCACTCCCATCGACTTTTGGGCAACTTCCCACCGTTGCAAATGCATGAAAATCGGCCTGTACACGGGGGAGGCACCCGCCTCGAAGTCGAGACCGTCGGCAGAACCGCCGGGTCCAACCCGGCTGAGCTACCCGGCTTACAAGTCTCAAAGCCGGGTTGGGCAGTCACGTTCACCCCCATTCCCTTTTGGATCACTTCCCACGGTTCGAAATGCACGAAAACCGGCCTGTACACGGGGGAGGGTCCGCCCTCGAAGGCGAGACCGTCGGCAGAACCGCCGGGTCAAACCTGGCTGAGCTACCCGGCTTACAAGTCTCAAAGTCGGGTTGAGCAGTCACGTTCACTCCCATCGACTTTTAGACCACTTCCCACGGTTTGAAATGCACGAAAATCGGCCTGTACACGGGGGAGGCTCCGCCCTCGAAGGCGAGACCGACGGCAGAACCGCCGGGTCAAACCCGGCCGGGCTACCCGGGTTAGAAGCCTCAGAGTCGGGTTGAGCAGTCACATTCACTCCCATCGACTTTTGGGCAACTTCCCACCGTTGCAAATGCACGAAAATCGGCCTGTACACGGGGGAGGCACCCGCCTCGAAGACGAGACCGTCGGCAGAACCGCCGGAACAAACCCGGCTGAGCTACCCGGCTTACAAGTCTCAAAGTCGGTATGAGCAGACACGTCCACCCCCATTCCCTTTTGGACCACTTCCCACGGTTCGAAATGCATGAAAATCGGCCTGTATACGGGGGAGGCACCCGCCTCGAAGACGAGACCGTCGGCAGACCCGCCGGGTCAAACCCGGCCGGGCTACCCGGGTTAGAAGCCTCAGAGTCGGGTTGAGCAGTCGCATTCACCCCCATCCCCTTTTGAACCTCTTCCCACCGTTGGAAATGCACGGAAATCGGCCTGTACACGGGGGAGGCCCCCCTCTCGAAGGCGAGACCGACGGCAGAACCGCCGGGTCAAACCCGGCCGAGCTACCCGGGTTAGAAGCCTCAGAGTCGGGTTGAGCAGTCACATTCACTCCCATCCCCTTTTGAACCTGTTCCCACCGTTGGAAATGCACGAAAATCGGCCTGTACACGGGGGAGGCCCCCCTCTCGAAGACGAGACCGTCGGCAGACCCGCCGGAACAAACCCGGCTGAGCTACCCGGCTTACAAGTCTCAAAGTCGGTATGAGCAGACACGTCCACCCCCATTCCCTTTTGGACCACTTCCCACGGTTCGAAATGCACGAAAATCGGCCTGTACACGGGGGAGGCACCCGCCTCGAAGACGAGACCGTCGGCAGAACCGCCGGGTCAAACCCGGCCGAGCTACCCGGCTTAAAAGTCTCAAAGTCGGTATGAGCAGTCACATTCACCCCCATTCCCTTTTGGACCACTTCCCACGGTTGGAAATGCATGAAAATCGGCCTGGACACGGGGGAGGCTCCCCCCTCGATGACGAGACCGTCGGCAGAACCGCCGGAACAAACCCGGCTGAGCTACCCGGCTTACAAGTCTCAAAGTCGGTATGAGCAGACACGTCCACCCCCATTCCCTTTTGGACCACTTCCCACCGTTGGAAATGCACGAAAATCGGCCTGTACACGGGGGAGGCACCGGCCTCGAAGACGAGACCGTCGGCAGAACCGCCGGGTCAAACCCGGCTGAGCTACCCGGCTTACAAGTCTCGAAGTCGGGTTGAGCAGTCACATTCACTCCCATCGACTTTTGGGCAACTTCCCACGGTTCGAAATGCACAAGATTCGGCCTGAACACGGGGGACGCTCCCCCCTCGAAGGCGAGACCGTCGGCAGACCCGCCGGGTCAAACCCGGCTGAGCTACCCGGCTCGGAAGCGCCAAAGTCGGGTTGAGCAGTCACGTTCACTCCCATCCCCTTTTGGACCGCTTCCCAGGGTACGAAATGCATGAAAATCGGCCTGTACACGGGGGAGGCACCCGCCTCGAAGACGAGACCGTCGGCAGAACGGCCGGGTCAAACCCGGCTGAGCTACCCGGCTTACAAGTCTCAAAGTCGGGTTGAGCAGTCACATTCACTCCCATCGACTTTTGGGCAACTTCCCACGGTTCGAAATGCACAAAATTCGGCCTGAACACGGGGGACGCTCCCCCCTCGAAGGCGAGACCGTCGGCAGAACCGCCGGGTCAAACCCGGCTGAGCTACCCGGCTTAAAAGTCTCAAAGTCGGTATGAGCAGTCACATTCACCCCCATTCCCTTTTGGACCACTTCCCACGGTTGGAAATGCATGAAAATCGGCCTGGACACGGGGGAGGCTCCCCCCTCGATGACGAGACCGTCGGCAGAACCGCCGGAACAAACCCGGCTGAGCTACCCGGCTTACAAGTCTCAAAGTCGGTATGAGCAGACACGTCCACCCCCATTCCCTTTTGGACCACTTCCCACCGTTGGAAATGCACGAAAATCGGCCTGTACACGGGGGAGGCACCGGCCTCGAAGACGAGACCGTCGGCAGAACCGCCGGATCAAACCCGGCCGAGCTACCCGGGTTAGAAGCCTCAGAGTCGGGTTGAGCAGTCACATTCACCCCCATCCCCTTTTGAACCTCTTCCCACCGTTGGAAATGCACGAAAATCGGCCTGTACACGGGGGAGGCCCCCCTCTCGAAGACGAGACCGTCGGCAGACCCGCCGGATCAAACCCGGCCGAGCTACACGGCTTACAAGTCTCGATGTCGGTATGAGCAGTCACGTCCACCCCCATTCCCTTTTGGACCACTTCCCACGGTACGAAATGCATGAAAATCGGCCTGTACACGGGGGAGGCACCCGCCTCGAAGACGAGACCGTCGGCAGAACCGCCGGGTCAAACCCGGCTGAGCTACCCGGCTCGGAAGCGCCAAAGTCGGGTTGAGCAGTCACATTCACTCCCATCCCCTTTTGGGCCACTTCCCACGGTTCGAAATGCACGAAAATCGGCCTGTACACGGGGGAGGCTCCCCCCTCGAAGGCGAGACCGTCGGCAGAACCGCCGGGTCAAACCCGGCTGAGCTATCCGGGTTAGAAGCCTCAAAGTCGGGTTGAGCAGTCACGTCCACCCCCATCCCCTTTTGGACCACTTCCCACGGTTCGAAATGCACGAAAATCGGCCTGTACACGGGGGAGGCACCCGCCTCGAAGACGAGACCGTCGGCAGACCCGCCGGATCAAACCCGGCCGAGCTACACGGCTTACAAGTCTCAATGTCGGTATGAGCAGTCACGTCCACCCCTATTCCCTTTTGGACCACTTCCCACGGTACGAAATGCATGAAAATCGGCCTGTACACGGGGGAGGCACCCGCCTCGAAGACGAGACCGTCGGCAGAACCGCCGGGTCAAACCCGGCTGAGCTACCCGGCTCGGAAGCGCCAAAGTCGGGTTGAGCAGTCACATTCACTCCCATCGACTTTTGGGCAACTTCCCACGGTTCGAAATGCACAAAATTCGGCCTGAACACGGGGGACGCTCCCCCCTCGAAGGCGAGACCGTCGGCAGAACCGCCGGGTCAAACCCGGCCGAGCTACCCGGGTCGGAAGCGCCAAGGTCGGTATGAGCAGTCACATTCACTCCCATCCCCTTTTGGACCGCTTCCCACGGTTTGAAATGCACGAAAATCGGCCTGTACACGGGGGAGGCGCCCCTCTCGAAGGCGAGACCGACGGCAGAACCGCCGGGTCAAACCCGGCCGAGCTACCCGGGTTAGAAGCCTCAGAGTCGGGTTGAGCAGTCACATTCACCCCCATCCCCTTTTGAACCTCTTCCCACCGTTGGAAATGCACGAAAATCGGCCTGTACACGGGGGAGGCCCCCCTCTCGAAGACGAGACCGTCGGCAGACCCGCCGGATCAAACCCGGCCGAGCTACACGGCTTACAAGTCTCGATGTCGGTATGAGCAGTCACGTCCACCCCCATTCCCTTTTGGACCACTTCCCACGGTACGAAATGCATGAAAATCGGCCTGTACACGGGGGAGGCACCCGCCTCGAAGACGAGACCGTCGGCAGAACCGCCGGGTCAAACCCGGCTGAGCTACCCGGCTCGGAAGCGCCAAAGTCGGGTTGAGCAGTCACATTCACTCCCATCCCCTTTTGGGCCACTTCCCACGGTTCGAAATGCATGAAAATCGGCCTGTACACGGGGGACGCTCCCCCCTCGAAGGCGAGGCCGTCGGCAGAACCGCCGGGTCAAACCCGGCTGAGCTACCCGGGTTAGATGCCTCAAAGTCGGGTTGAGCAGTCACATTCACCCCCATCCCCTTTCGGCCCCCTTCCCACGGTTGGAAATGCATGAAAATCGGCCTGTACACGGTGGGCGCTCCCCCCTCGAAGGTGAGACCTTCGGCAGAACCGCCGGGTCAAATCCTGCCGAGCTACCCGCGTTAGAGGTCTCAATGTCGGCTTCAGCAGTCACATTCAATCCCATTCCCGTTTGGACCTCTTCCCGCCGATGGAAATGCACAAAATTCGGCCTGAACACGCGGGACGCTCCCCCCTCGAAGGCGAGACCGTCGCCAGAACCGCCGGGTCAAATCCGGCTGAGCTACCCGCGTTACAGGTCTCAAAGTCGGGTTGAGCAGTCACGTTCACCCCCATCCCCTTTCGGACCCCTTCCCACGGTTGGAAATGCATGAAAATCGGCCTGTACACGGTGGGCGCTCCCCCCTCGAAGGTGAGACCTTCGGCAGAACCGCCGGGTCAAATCCGGCCGAGCTACCCGCGTTAGAGGTCTCAATGTCGGCTTCAGCAGTCACATTCAATCCCATTCCCGTTTGGACCTCTTCCCGCCGATGGAAATGCACAAAATTCGGCCTGAACACGCGGGACGCTCCCCCCACGAAGGTGAGACCTTCGGCAGAACCGCCGGGTCAAATCCGGCCGAGCTACCCGCGTTAGAGGTCTCAATGTCGGCTTCAGCAGTCACATTCAATCCCATTCCCGTTTGGACCTCTTCCCGCCGATGGAAATGCACAAAATTCGGCCTGAACACGCGGGACGCTCCCCCCTCGAAGGCGAGACCGTCGCCAGAACCGCCGGGTCAAATCCGGCTGAGCTACCCGCGTTACAGGTCTCAAAGTCGGGTTGAGCAGTCACGTTCACCCCCATCCCCTTTCGGACCCCTTCCCACGGTTGGAAATGCATGAAAATCGGCCTGTACACGGTGGGCGCTCCCCCCTCGAAGGTGAGACCTTCGGCAGAACCGCCGGGTCAAATCCGGCCGAGCTACCCGCGTTAGAGGTCTCAATGTCGGCTTCAGCAGTCACATTCAATCCCATTCCCGTTTGGACCTCTTCCCGCCGATGGAAATGCACAAAATACGGCCTGAACACGCGGGACGCTCCCCCCTCGAAGGCGAGACCGTCGCCAGAACCGCCGGGTCAAATCCGGCCGGGCTACCCGCGTTAGAGGTCTCAATGTCGGCTTCAGCAGTCACATTCAATCCCATTCCCTTTTGGAACACTTCCCGCCGTTAACAATGCACGATATTCGGCCTGAACACGCGGGACGCTCCCCCCTCGAAGGTGAGACCTTCGGCAGAACCGCCGGGTCAAATCCTGCCGAGCTACCCGCGTTAGAGGTCTCAATGTCGGCTTCAGCAGTCACATTCAATCCCATTCCCTTTTGGAACACTTCCCGCCGTTAACAATGCACGATATTCGGACTGAACACGGGGGCCGGTCCGCCCTCGAAGTCAACACCGTCCGCAGAACCGCCGGGGCAAATCCGGCTGAGCTACCCCGCCCCCGAACACTCAAAGTCCCTCTGAAGCCTTGCATTCGCCTCCTTGGAAAATTGACGTCAAACATTACCAAAATCGGGGGCACGAGCACTAAAGCTAAGTCTCACCCTTTCCCTATCCCTAACCAGGAACCGAACGCCCACCCTCAGCCTCACACCAACGCCGGTGCCACTCCAGACAGACACACCCTTCAAAACCACACCCATCCGGCCATGCAACTCAAAAAGGGTCCAAATTCAGAAACACCCCCTTCAAAAGGCACTCCATCCTCGGCCACACCACCGGGACATGCTCCCCTCGGCGATAATTAAGCCCCCACCACTATTTGAAGCCAACCGCAGCCGCAACTCGAACGGAGAAATCAGTAACCAATTCAAAAATGCGCTTGGTTACTGATTTCTACTGAGCCGAAAAAATTCTAAGTGTCGGTAGTTACTGATTTATACCAACCCGAAAATATTCTAAGTGTCAGTGGTTACTGATTTATACCAACTCGAAAATATTCTAAGTGTCGGTGGTTACTGATTTATACCAACTCGAAAATATTCTAAGTGTCGGTGGTTACTGATTTATACCAACCCGAAAAAATTCTAAGTGTCAGTGGTTACTGATTTATACCAACCCGAAAATATTCTAAGTGTCAGTGGTTACTGATTTATACCAACCCGAAAATATTCTAAGTGTCAGTGGTTACTGATTTGTACCGACCCGAAAAAATTCTAAGTGTCAGTGGTTACTGATTTATACCAACTCGAAAAAATTCTAAGTGTCAGTGGTTACTGATTTATACCGACCCGAAAAAATTCTAAGTGTCAGTGGTTACTGATTTATACCAAGTCGAAAATATTCTAAGTGTCAGTGGTTACTGATTTATACCAACCCGAAAAAATTCTAAGTGTCAGTGGTTACTGATTTATACCAAGTCGAAAAAATTCTAAGTGTCAGTGGTTACTGATTTATACCAAGTCGAAAAAATTCTAAGTGTCAGTGGTTACTGATTTATACCAACCCGAAAATATTCTAAGTGTCAGTGGTTACTGATTTGTACCGACCCGAAAATATTCTAAGTGTCAGTGGTTACTGATTTATACCAACCCGAAAAAATTCTAAGTGTCAGTGGTTACTGATTTATACCAAGTCGAAAAAATTCTAAGTGTCAGTGGTTACTGATTTATACCAACCCGAAAATATTCTAAGTGTCAGTGGTTACTGATTTGTACCGACCCGAAAAAATTCTAAGTGTCAGTGGTTACTGATTTATACCAACTCGAAAAAATTCTAAGTGTCAGTGGTTACTGATTTATACCGACCCGAAAAAATTCTAAGTGTCAGTGGTTACTGATTTATACCAACTCGAAAATATTCTAAGTGTCGGTGGTTACTGATTTATACCAACCCGAAAAAATTCTAAGTGTCAGTGGTTACTGATTTATACCAACTCGAAAAATTTCTAAGTGTCAGTGGTTACTGATTTATACCAACTCGAAAAATTTCTAAGTGTCAGTGGTTACTGATTTATACCAAGTCGAAAATATTCTAAGTGTCAGTGGTTACTGATTTGTACCGACCCGAAAA